>NC_092334.1:366499615-366808269 GCF_046630445.1 Rutidosis leptorrhynchoides | reverse complement strand
GTTTCTAATTAAAACTGAAATCTCCCTAAATTTACATCCATATCCATGCTCTGTTATTATTGATAACTTAAAACTTCAAAAAGCATTTATCAAAATTAAAGGTACATCATCGTTTATCTAACTAAAATCCATGCTTTGTTAAATGGCATTTAACGAAGGTTGAAGAATTTTTTTGTCTTACAAGCGAAAGCAATATGCCTTACGGGTAGTGCAGTCGGAGGTTGTAGAAAGGCCGGAGGTTGAAGTCCCATCAGAAGTGTTAGTTCAGTTGGTGGTGATGGAGTTGCTGTTGGTGGTGGCTGGAAGATGTGAAAGGGTAGGGTAGAGGTGGCTGGAAGAAGTGGTTTAAAGCTTCTATTTGAAAGACATAAAAAGGTCTTAAAATGTCTTTTGTCTTCGAAAAAACAAACTATCTGAAATTAAAATGTCTGCCCGTCCGCAGACATAAGCTAAAATAAAGTCTTCAATAGAGAAAACAAACAACACCTTAGACTTGCTACGATGGCTACAAATAGCATTACAAAGCCATGTTTATTTTGTTTAAACAAGAAAGATACAGCAAACGTCGATTTATTGGCGACTTGACTGACTCTTAGAGCCTAAATTAAATTTCAGGCAGGATTTAAAACCCATAAAAATTTGATTTTACCATTTTCATGGCGTCTCAATTTTATTTTATTTTTTAAAAAACTTTTTCCTACTTATTGGCCGGAGGTCCACTCGGAAGCAATCTCTCTATCCGTCGAATAGAGAGAGGGATGATTTTCTCTACTTTTGAGAGTGTTTTCACTCTAGGTGGAGAAATGACTTGACTTTATTCTCGGATAGGGGAAGGATTGTCTACATCTCACATCCCCCATACACCACTTATGTGGTATTGGGTTTTGTTGTTGTTGTTATTGTTGTAAGAAAGATACAGAGTATTAGAAAATAATTCTCCACACATTGTGAGGATGATTTCATTGATATTTATAATACATACAAGACTTGTACAATAAGCTAGAATACAATATATGGAAACTAAATCTATACAATATTTTCTCATAACTTGTTCCCTAAGCATAACTTGTTCTCCAAGTATACATACTTTTAACTTGGTCCCTAACTAATACGTTTATACCTCTAATACCCCCCCCCCCCCTTCTCTCAAGCGAAGAGGTGAGAAACCAACTCAAGCTTGGTGCAGAAAGACTTGACCAACGGACAATGCAAGCTCTTGTAATACTTCTTTTAAGGTTGTCCTAACTTCACGAGTGGTGTGCAAACTGAGCATGTCAGACAGTGCTTCTTCCAAGGTTATCCTAACTAATACGTTTATTTTTTTTTACACAAAACTGAGCACGACAAAAAATAGAATAGAGAAGATGTTTTTTTTTTTTTTAGAAAAGAAATTTAAGAAAGTTTGAAGAATAAGAAGTTAGATGTGTCGGCGTTGTCAAGAGACGGCGGCACAGAGATAGCCTGACTCGGTCTTGATGTAGCGACGGCGGCACACACACGGGGGCCTGACTCGTACTCGCTGTAGAGATGGCGGCACACACATAGGGTCTGACTCGATCTCTAGATAAAAACTTGCTCGACAAAAGTATTAAGTTTACGATCATGATTATAAGTACACAATGATCGGGTGGAGAATTGACAACCATTGCGATATTAAGAAAAGGTTTAATGTTTAATCGCCAAAAAAAAAAAAGAATACACAAAAGAGACATAGATCGATGATGTAAATTATGTAATCAATATGATGTCCGCAAGTGAGTATATATAGTAATCAACATGGACACATGTAAATAGATTAATGGTAGGTAGCATATGTGGGATGTAGAATGATCGGCGAGAAAAATAGACAAAAGAGAAAGAAACAGAAGACAAAAAAATTGCAGTAATACGATTGATCGGTTGAATGAGTGAATGAGAGGATCGATTAGGCTGATACTATATTAGAAAATAATTCTCCACACATTGTGAGGATGATTTCATTGATATTTATAATACATACAAGACTTGTACAATAAGCTAGAATACAATATATGGAAACTAAATCTATACAATATTTTCTCATAACTTGTTCCCTAAGCATAACTTGTTCTTCAAGTATACATACTTTTAACTTGGTCCCTAACTAATACGTTTATACCTCTAATAATGACAGAATTAATAACTCGTAACATTCCAACAACATGTACAACATATAAGTTCAAGAGTCCATCATTTTCTAAAATCAATTGGTGATAGAGGGACTTCCCCTTAGTCTTATATGCATACATTTGTTTTTGTCCATGACCGATGTAGGATAACTTCCCAACACGCCCCCTCACATCGAGGCGTGGAACGGTTGTAGAGATGGCGACAAGAAGAAGGCCTGACTCAATCTCTTTGTAGCGACGGCGGCACACACATGGGGCCTGACTCGGGCTCGTTATAGAACAAACCGTCCACCTAAGCTCTGATACCATGACAGAATTAATAATTCGTAACATTCCAACAACATGTACAACATATAAGTCCAAGAGTCCATCCTTTTCTAAAATCAATTGGTGATAGAGGGACTTCCCCTTAGTCTTATATGCATACATTTGTTTTTGTCCATGACCGATGTGGGATAACTTCCCAACACAGAGCCAATACTTGAAGAATGAGACTTGTACTTTATTGAATAAATATGACATTTATAATTCTATAAATAACATCATGTTGATGAATGATAAATTAAGAACATTTATTTTTATTGAATGATACAAAGCCAATGTTTGATGAATGTTAAATAACATATTTATTTATTGAGATTTTATAATTGTTGAGATTCGTACACAAGTTTAATGTTTAATGAAATAATTCTCGTGATGATTTTATAGAATTAAGGTGACTAGAAAAAAATTCGGGTATTGGTTGTTCGTGAGTTTTTTTGACAAAGAGTTGTTGAAAAGAAAAAAAAAAGAAAAAAAAAAGAAAAAGATATTAACAGAAGAAGGTGAATTAGAAAAGAAGATAATAGAAGTTCTTCATATTCACTTCAACATCTAATATAGGATTATCCTCGTCACAAACCCAATCACTGTCTTCACTATCATCATAATCATCACTATGTTCACTATCTTCACTAGCATCACACGCATTTGGTTCATCTTCAATCACAACATTGTAAGAAAATATACATACGAAACTGAAAATTACAAGTAACATACAAACATGCTATGTACTAACGTAATTACTAATAGAAAACATGAATATAGATATGCAATATGTAAGGATAAACATAAGCGTAAAACGATTCAACCTAATTGAAGGGTTGAACCGGGCTTGTGTTTGACACAATTCCCTTAGACAGATTCGACGTCTGTTCCCAGGGTACACCGGTTCGAAGCAGCGTGTACTGCCTGACGAGAGCACTTGCCTGAAAAAGAGACCGGAAGCGGGGTGACCGAAGTTGTAGAAGAAGAAGCTAGAAAACAAATGTAAGAGGGTTATGGTTTTTGTTTGTGTTAGTTGATAATTCTTTTCTCAATACCAAACTTTGATATTTATCGTGCAAACAAGATCTCAAAAGGTAAGAAAAGATTTTACAAAATCACACAAAATATATTTACAAAATCCTTGATTGATAAATCAAATCTTTTAGGATTTGAAAAGGATTTACAAAATATCACACAAAATATATTTACAAAATCCTTAGTTGATAAATCAAATCTTTTAGAATTTGAAAAGGATTTACAAAATCTTTTAATTTCTTACTTTGCACTTAAACTAACAACTTTGAGATGCGATATCTCATTCACCATGAATGTTTGTTTCCGTACTTGTGTTCAGAGTACAAAAGTATAAAACGTGTATGTTCCTCATCCCATGATTTAACGAATAAAAGTTGTTGAAAAGATGGGACTATGATTTCACCTTGAGTCCACGAGTATAAAGGTACTTCACAAAGTAACGTGTGCAAGAACGAATGCTAGTCTTGACCTAAACAAGTAGGTCGTATCAATAACAGTAAAATACAGTCGGTCAAAGTTGTTCAATTAGTCCTATGGCTCGTTACGACTAGATTATATAGCATGTGAATCAAGTTGTCAAGTTTCATACATGAATCAAGTATAAGGGAAAGGTTATAATGATTAAACAAAGTATTGGTTAAGTTTGAATAAAAGTCAACTTTGGTCAAGTCAAAGTCAACGAGAAAGTCAACACATTCGGGTCGGGTCTCGGACAATTTTTCTGAGCTAATTAATCATATATGAGCATGTTAAAACAAGTTACATGTTAATCGGAGGTGCGTAGCATAGTTAGAATTTAACGTGAAAGAGGAAAATTGAACAGCCCCCAAACGCGGCAAACGCCGCGCTGCGTCAATTGATGGCCGCGCCGCGCCAATGGGCGTGAGCTGATTCCTGCGCTGTTTCAAATGTTTAAGTCTCGAACTAAAATTCACCAATTCACAAATAACGAACCGTAAACATTCAAAACACGTATCTCATATCGTTGGAAAGGTAATTTAATGAGGAATACAACTAAACACATTTCATCAACCAAAACCAACATTTACGATAACCAAAATCTCGTCGAATGATCATTTAATGCCCACCATTTAATGTTTCAAGTTCATAAATGCAATTAATGATTCGGAAACTTAACACACACATATAATATGCCGTTTCATAGGTAATTATGCATACAATGCTACTAAACACTTACAAACAACATTGAAAAGCATTTAATGCATCAAAAATTCACATTTAAGGCTACCAAACCTAAACCAAAAATCTTAAATTTATCAATCATGTTATTGGAGTTTTCCAAGTCAACCTACACATCAAAATGTAGCTAGTGATGCTAGTAACACATTTAATACATGAACTTGTAACATCTAACAACATTTAAACAACTAAATCTCAAGATCAAACTAGTCACTTTTCAAGTTCAAGCTATATACACAAAATGTTAAGAACGAGCAAACAAATCATATATTCATGTTAGACTCGAGCCATAGACACTAACTAACACTTTTATAAGTCAAAAACATTAGGAATGTGGAATCTAGAGTTTTTAGAAAGTTACCCAAAAGAAATGAAGTTGGTATGGAATTGAAGAGGATTGCAAGGATTCCAAATATGTAATTTGTTTTGATGCAAGCTTGCTAGATCTATAATGGATGATGAATCTTTGATTTGGGAGTTGAGAGTAAAAAGTGGAAGTAGTAAAGAAAGATGGGAGGTGAATGAGTGAAGGAAGATGGAGGTTGACCCTTTGAAATAGTCAAGACTTTGGTCACTTGGCAACATTAGTTCCTCAAGTTTAAAAGCGGGTGCGTGAATTAACCAAACGAATTACCTTAAATACGTAGAGTAAATGAGAGATGTTATAATTAAATAACGGCCTTTAAAATAATTAAACGGAAAGTAAACGGAAAAAGGCGGGTTGTTACATTACCTACTCCTTAAAGAAATTTCGTCCCAAAATTTAGGTAGATGTAGTAGGTGTTGCTTCCTTCTCGGGATATTGCGTTGCCAACTCTACGAATAAGTGAGGATACTTTCTTTGCATTTGATCTTGTATTTCCCAAGTAAACTCGGGTCCTCTTTTGGCATTCCAACGGATTTTGACAATCGGGATTTTACTTTGTTTTAGCGTCTTGACGGAGTGGTCCACAATTTCAACCGGTTCTTCCACGAAATGAAGTTTGTCATCAATGGTAAGCTCCTCGAGAGGGATAACGAGTATGGGCTCGGCAAGGCACTTCTTCAAGTTTGATACATGGAAAGTAGGATGAACGGATCTCAGTTGAGTCGGAAGATCTAAACGGTAAGCAACGGGTCCAATACGCTCCAAGATTTCAAAAGGACCAATGTAACGCGGATTTAGTTTTCCACGTTTCCAGAAACGGATTACACCTTTCCAAGGTGCGACTTTTAACATTACACGATCACCCACTTGGAACTCGAGATCTTTTCATCTAATGTCGGCATAGCTCTTTTGACGACTACGGACCGTCCTGAGCCTATCTCGGATTTGAACGATCTTCTCGGTTGTTTCATGAATGAGTTCGGGTCCGATGATTTTCTTGTCACCTACTTCGGCCCAACAAATAGGAGAGCGACATTTGCGTCCATATAACGCTTCGAAAGGTGCGGCGTTAATACTCGCGTCATAACTATTGTTGTAAGAGAATTCGGCTAGCGGAAAATGATTTTCCCAAGCTTTTTCGAAATCGATAACGCAAGCTCGTAACATATCTTTCAAGGTTTGAATCGTGCGTTCGCTTTGTCCGTCGGTTTGCGGATGTTATGCGGTGCTCATGTCTAAACGTGTCCCCAAAGCCTCTTGTAAGGCACCCCAAAATCTAGAAGCGAAACAGGCATCTCGGTCGGAAATAATCGATAGGGGTACACCATGCCGAGATAAAATCTCTTTTATGTAAAGTTGTGCAAGTTTGTCCATTTTGTCGGTTGCTTTTATGGCTAGGAAGTGGGCGAATTTGGTGAGACGGTCAATAATAACCCAATGGTATCATAACCGCCCGCCGTTCTAGGTAGTTTTGTGATAAAGTCCATCGTTATTTTTTCCCACTTTCATTGCGGGATTTTGAGTTGTTGAAGTAACCTGGACGGCCTTTGATGTTCGGCTTTGACTTTGGAGCATGTTAAACACTTTCCCACATAAGTAGCAACGTCCCTTTTAATGTTCGACCACCAATATTGTTCTTTGAGATCGTGGTACATCTTACCGGCACCGGGATGAATCGAATACCTTAACTTATGGGCTTCATCTAGAATAAGGCTTCGTAAATCCCCATAACTAGGCACCTAATTCTTCCGGTGAAATATCGGAGTCCGGTCTCCTTAACTTCGAATCGAGAGACGAGAACGTTCAAGTGTTCGTGTGAAATATTTTCATCTTTGAAAGCCTCATCTTGGGCTACTCGGATTTGGCTATTGAGATTGGTGTGGATGGTGATGTTTAAGGCTCGGATACGAAGAGGCATCATTCTTTCCTTTTGGCTCAAGGCATCGGCTACTTCATTTGCCTTCCCGGGGTGGTAACGAAGTTCACAATCGTAATCGTTCAATGTTTCGATCCACCGTCATTGTCTCATGTTTAGTTGTTTTTGATTGAAGATGTGTTGGAGGATTTTGTGGTCGGTGAAGATGGTACTTTTGGTCCCGTAAAGATAGTGTCTCCACATTTTGAGTGCAAAGACAACAGCTCCAAGCTCGAGATCATGTGTCGTGTAGTTCCGTTCGTGAATTTTTGATTATCGAGAGGCATAAGCAATAAATTTCTTTTGTTGCATCAATACACACCCAAAAATCATGTTTCGAGGCATCGCAATATACAACAAAATCATCATTGCCTTCGGGAAGAGACAAGGTAGGAGCGGTGGTTAACTTTTTCTTCAAGATTTGAAATGCGGACTCTTGTTCGGTTGCCCAAACGAATTTCTTGCCCTTGTGAGTTAACGCGGTTAGAGGACGTGCAACCAAAGAGAAATATTCGATAAACCTACGATAATACCAGGTGAGGCCTAAGAATTGACGAATTTGAGTAGGAGTAGTAGGGGTTTCCCATTTACTAATAGGTTTGATTTTTGCGGGATCGACCTTAATACCTTGATAGCTTACAACATGACCAAGAAATTTGAACTTCCTTCAACCAAAATTCACACTTGTAGAATTTGGCATAGAGTCGTTCTTGTCTCAAAAGTTCAAGCACGAGTCGGAGGTGTTGTTCGTGTTCTTATTAGCTTTTTGAGTAGATTAAAATATCATTTATGAACACGATGACGAATTTGTCGAGATACGGTTTGCACACGCGGTTCATAAGGTCCATGAACACCGTCGGTGCATTAGTTAATCCGAATGGTATTACAAGAAACTCATAACTACCATAACGAGTACGAAAAGCGGTTTTGGAGACATCTTCCCCCTTAACCCTTAGTTGATGATAACCCGAGCGGAGATCGATTTTTGAATATACACAAGACTCTTGTAGTTGATCAAAGAGGTCATCGATGCGTGAAAGAGGATACCGGTTCTTAACCGTCAATTTATATCGTTCACGATAATTGATGCACATTCGTAGGGATCCATCTTTCTTCTTAACAAATAAAATCGGAGCACCCCATGGTGAATGGCTAGGTCGGATAAAACCACGGTCAAGTAGTTCTTGAATTTGACTTTGTAATTCTTGCATTTCGGAGGGAGCAAGTCTATACGGTGCACATGCTACGGGTGCGGCTCCCAGAATAAGATCGATTTGGAATTCAACCGGTCGATGAGGTGGAAGACCCGGCAATTCTTCGGGAAATACATCGGAAAAGTCACTAACAATTGGCACATCATCGATATGCTTTTCATCAGTCTCGAATTTCTTAACGTGGGCTAGGATCGCAAAACAACCTTTACCAAGATATTTTTCAACTTTAAGGCATGAGACGAGGTTGAGTCCGGTGCAACTATTATCGCCATAGACAATCAAGGGTTCACCATTCTCGATAGGAATTTGAATTGCTTTAAGATCACAAAGGATGTGAGATTTCATTTTGGCTAACCAATCCATACCAATTATTACATTGAATAGTTCTATAGGTATCAAGTCAATTTCAAACTCTTTACCCAATAAGTTTAACGTACACCCTCGATAAAATTTGTCGGCACTCAATAGTTTCCCATTGGCCGCTTTAATGGTGTAAGTAGTATCTAGTGGGAGTGGTGGAGTGCAAAAAGAATGAGTCAAGGTCTTGGATACAAAACTCCTGTCGGCACCCGAATCGAATAAGCAAGAAACATAAGAGTTGTTGAGAAGAAACGTACCCGTGACTAGTTCATTGTCATCTCGGGCCTCCTCGGTGTTAATGTTGAAAGCTCGGCTGCATGCATTGGGGTTAGCTTTCTTCTTTGGGCATGCGTTCTTATAATGACCCGGTTGACCACATTCATAGCAAACACCCGTTTTTGGTGCATTGGGTCCCTTTTGAGCAACGAGAGCGGTATTTCTACACTCGTTGGCCACATGGCCACTTCTTTGACATTTGTTGCAAAATGGCTTACCACATTCACTGTAATGATGTTTGTGACACTTGTTACAAAAAGGTTGATTTTTGGCATAACCTTTCTTGCTGTCAGAAGTGAAAGGCTTCTTGGTGAAGTTGTTGTTGTAGTTGCTTGATTGAGGGGCTTCCCACTTTATTTTGTTGCCACCAGATTTATCCTCATCCTTTGGTGCCGGCACATCAATTTCGTCCACCGTTTCTATCAATTAGCGGGCCATCTTTAAAGCCTCTTGTAGGTTAGCGGGTTTGGATGACATTACCCCGTGTTTAATGCTCTTAGGGAGGCCATCCATGTAAAGTTCAACCCTTAGGGACTCGGGAGTCACGAGGGCCGGACACATTAAGGCTAGCTCGGCAAACCGTTGACTATAAGCTTTGGGGTCATTTCAGAACGCTTTTAAACTTCTTAGCTCATTTTCGAGCCTTAGGGTCTCTTCATGTGGGAAGTATTCGGTGATCATCTTTTCCCTTAAATCTGCCCAAGAGAGAGCGTGGGCTTCATCGGTACCCACCGATTACACAAACGTGTTCCACCAAGTGAGAGCAATACCGGTAAAAGTGTGAGTGGTATACTTGACCTTGTCTTGGTCCCGGCAACCGCTTATGCTAAAAATGGCTTCCGTTAGCTCAAACCATCGGGTGAGAGCAACCGGTCCCCCGGTTCCATTGAAAGTGTGAGGTTTGCACCCCATGAAATTCTTGTAGGAGCATCCCTCGTTTGAATTACCGGCTCCATGGTTGTTGTTATTGTTGTGGTTGTTGTTATTGTTGTTGGAGGAGTGACCGACCATGGCCACATCTACGGCGGTGGCTATCATTCGTTGAAGAGCTTGTTCGGGAGTTTCGGGAGGAGTATTGCGTTGACCTCGGTGAGCCATTGTTCCTTCAAGACACAAGAATATTGTTGATTAGTATTCTCAATAATATTAATCGTGATATGGAATAAAGATAGAGAGATAATTTTCCTTGACCCGCCCTAAATTCTTTATGTCATAATGTCGGAATTTCCATATGAGTCACCGTAATATAATCTTGGCAATTATATTACCCTAATTCATATGTGCATTTGACATTTCCTCATAAGTTCAAGATAGTGTGTCAATCAAATTAAACAACGTGAGATTAAGATGAAAAAGGAGTTAGATACGAATAGAAGTGTACAATATAAATGCACAAGTAGTCAAGCAAGTCCTACTTCAAGTCTATATGCCAGTTGTAGTCTAGACTCACTAATGCACCCTATGACTCGGGGTTGACACCAATGAACTTTAAATCCCTACAACCAACGCTCTGATACCACATGTGACGACCCGACAAAATCGTCATTGATGGCGCCGTCAACTTAGGTCCCGTAACGTGGTCATAAGTCTGTAAAACAAGGTTTGACCAAAACATGTCGCATTCATTTCAAGTGTAAAGATGTTTCAAAGTTTACAAAAGTAGTTTAACAACTAGTTACGTTACAACGTTTAAAGTACAAATGAAACCTATGCGACACAATCTAAAGTAAAGTCAAAAGACGCTCCATGTATGCATGTATACTCGACATCCAAGCAAGTATCAAAATAGTGTGCGGAAGCATGAATCACTTAGCATTCAAGGACCTGAGAAAAACATAGAAAATCTGTCAACGAAAACGTTGGTGAAATCATAGATTTAGTAAATATGTTGTATTGAACTACAAGATTTAATATAAGTTGATTATCCAAATCGTTTACATTCCAAAGTTGTTATACATTCAGGAGCACCCAATTATCAAGACTTAACTGTTTTACGAACCCCGTTATCATAGTGTTAGAACCTACACTATACCCAAAAATATATTTCATCCGCTAACGGTAGCGAACCGTCCGAATGAGGGCGCGTCAAGCCCGTATGGATCCACACAACATAAGTTCACGTTTACACCCTACAAGTGTAACTAATGATAATTGAATTGAGGCTTTTTGTTCTAACTCGCATGTGGAATGTTTGTTTCCGTACTTGTGTTCAAAGTACAAAAGTATAAAACGTGTATGTTTCTCATCCCATGATTTAAAGAATAAAAGTTGTTGAAAAGATGGGAATATGATCTCACCTTGAGTGCACGAGTATAAAGGTACTTCACAAAGTAACGTGTGCAAGAACGAATGCTAGTCTTGACCTAAACAAGTAGGTCGTATCAATAACGGTAAAACACGGTCGGTCAAAGTTGTTCAATTAGTCCTATGGCTCATTACGACTCGATTATATAGCATGTGAATCAAGTTGTCAAGTTTCATGCAAGAATCAAGTATAAGAGAAAGGTTATAACGATTAAACAAAGTATTGGTTAAGTTTGAATAAAAGTCAACTTTGGTTAAGTTTTGGTCAAGTCAAAGTCAACGAAAAAGTCAACACGTTCGGGTCGGGTCTCGGACAATTTTTCTGAGCTAATTAATCATATATGAGCATGTTAGAACAAGTTACATGTTAATCGGAGGTACGTAGCATAGTTAGAATTTAACGTGAAAAAGGAAAATTGAACAGCCACCAAACGTGGCAAACGCAACGCCGCGCCAATTGATGGTCGCGCCGCGCCAATGGGCGTGAGCTGATTCCTGGCCTGTTTCAAATGTTTAAGTCTCGAACCAAAATTCACCAATTCACGAATAACGAACCGTAAATATTAAAAACACGTATCTCATATCGTTGGAAAGGTAATTTAACGAGGAATACAACTAAACACATTTCATCAACCAAAACCAACATTTTCGATAACCGAAATCTCTTCAAATGATCATTTAATGCTCACCATTTAATGTTTCAAGCTCATAAATGCAATTAATGATTTGGAAACTTAACACACACATATAATACGCCGTTTCGTAGGTAATTATGCATACAAACACTTACAAACAACATTGCAAAGCATTTAATGCATCAAAAATTCACATTTAAGGCTACCAAACCCAAACCAAAAATCATAAATTCATCAATCATGTTATTGGAGTTTTCCAAGTTAACCTACACATCAAAATGTAGCTAGTGATGCTAGTAACACATTTAATACATGAACTTTTAACATCTAACAATATTTAAACAACCAATTTCAAGATCAAACTAGTCACTTTTCAAGTTCAAGCTATATGCACAAAATGTCAAGAACGAGCAAACAAATCATATATTCATGTTAGACTCGAGCCATAGACACTAACTAACACTTTTATAAGTCAAAAACATCAAGAACAAGGAATCTATAGTTTTTATAAAGTTACCCAAAAGAGATGAAGTTGGTATGGAATTGAAGAGGATTGCAAGGATTCCAAATATGTAATTTATTTTGATGCAAGCTTGCTAGATCTATAATGGATGATGAATCTTTGATTTGGGAGTTGAGAGTAAAAAGTGGAAGTAGTAAAGAAAGATGGGAGGTGAATGAGTGGAGGAAGTTGGGGGTTGACCCTTTGACCTAGTCAAGACTTTAGTCACTTGGCAACATTAGTCCCTCAAGTTTAAAAGCGGGTGCGTGAATTAACCAAAAGAATTACCTTAAATACGTAGAGTAAACGAGAGATGTTATAATTAAATAACGGCCTTTAAAATAATTAAACGGAAAGTAAACAGAAAAAGGCGGGTTGTTACTTCTTGCGTATCACTTTATTCGCGAGCAAGTATAACTTGGGAATATTCGTGTGACACATGTTTCTTCCGGAGATCAACTGGCTGATCCTTTAACCAAACCATTATCTCGAGCTACGTTTACAAATACTATGTTCAAGATCGGACTCACTTGTCAACCGTCCTTCTTGAGGGGACATATCAAGGATATCGGCTAAACATATAGATATATTCTAGTTGTAAATGTTTCAATCTTGTCCATATTTATCTCCTCCTAAATAGGAATGTTGTTACATGTATTTTTCTATATATACTGTACATTATTCATTGAATGAAATCAAGATTTACAATTATCTTCTCTACACTTTCATCAACACTTACTACTATAAGCAATGGTAAATTCAAACCTTTTTAAAGAAATGACTTGGAGTTATTGAGTTCACCCTTACAACTTTGAGATTGAGAGTTGGTGTATATATTTGTGTTAGTATTAGATGGGTGTGCGAGTTTGTCTTTTTAAAAAAAAATTAATAAAATAAAAAATATAAAACGCTAAATTTTAATGTATAAATACCACTCAAGTAATTCAATCGTCGGGACGGACTACAAGTAATTTTATATTTATAGTGTATTTTACAAAAGTGATAGAATTGTCACCATGTTCTTGGAACTTATATTAAATTTCACTAACTAAACCAACTTTTTCAGTAGAAAAAAGAAAAGAAAACAACGTGCTAAAGGTATAGTTATTACAAAGTATATTGTCGGTTTATAAGTCGTCTCATACTCATTATATATTACTCCGTAGCATTTGTCGTTTGTTATCCAAACACTACATACCGCCTTGTAGCAAGTAACATTATTCAACTTATCAATCAAAAATGACCATTTTATATTTATATATATTTAATTTAATTTAGAAATTTTTAAACGCGATTTTTTAGAATTATCATTAAAGTGGAAAAATATTTATACTAGTGGTTAATTTTGACTTCAGATGGAGTTTAATTTAGTGTACAAATATTGTTTGCATATTAATGATAGCTTAGCACTCGGTACCTACAATCCTTCACCGCCGTCCCCCTATATCAACGCCGAGATCGACAGTCGGTCAACACCGTGCCGACATCGATATCGCTGTCGGTTGCCAATTTTCATAGCACAACGGTGGAAAAAAATGACCGTTGCTCCCATTTTTTAAATTTGAACTGTTGTATGACGGCTATTTTCATTTTTTAATTATTTTATTTTTCCCTATAAATACTACTATTCATTTTCTCAATTTATTCACCACTTTTATTCGACACTTTCTCATTTTATTCTTAATGATGTGCATAGCTGTACATCTATATGCGCTATATCAGATAAGCGCGCGTCACCCCACATAAATCGCGGGGGCTCATATCTTACACTGACTATTGCGCAATCTCGTCACACTATAACAAAGAACTCATAAACATCAATCGCACAGCTTTAACAAATAGAGCCGTATTAGAAAACGGATAAAGCTAGAAAGGTACTATGGCGACACAAAAGAAGAAAGGACACTGATATCGGCTAAAAAGTCACGTTTTTACCCCCGATATTGAGTCCCAAAAAGCATAAAGTTCCAAACTTTGTCAGCAAAATAATCGTTTTTCGGTTATATTTATAGATTAAGTAATTACGAAGACAATGCAAAAAGAATCACGAGAATCGGAGCTAAAATGAAGATTCTAGAGCGAAAATGGTGAAAGACAAGAAATCAAGTTACGATCCAGGAAACAGGCTGACCAGGGCAGGCCAAATGGTTTGTCAAACGGTCTACCACTATGGAAAACAGCCTGCCAAACGGCCCAGACAAACGGCCAACAAAAACGGGCTGCCTTGCCAAACGGGCCTTGCAAACGGCTTGCCAAACGGCCTGCCAAACGTCCTGCCAGCCGTTTGCAGGCATTTTTCACTTCTATTTAAAGGCTTTTTGTCATCCATTTTCAACACACCTCTCTTCACTCTCTCACTACAATACACTTTCTCTCACTAGAGCTTTCAAGGCCTTCTCACCTTCGAGCGGGAAATTAAGTGCCCGGGGGCGAACGCCGAAGATTGTAATAGGAGCGGTCTAGAGGAAGTCAGCACTTGTAATGGTCCAGATCTCGTCTATAATGGTGAACGCTTTCCTTAATTTAATAAAGTTATCTTGTTACTTTAAGTTGCTTTCATCTTGCATGCTTATCTATCCATTGCAAATGTTTATTACATGATTGAATATCTCATCTGAAACTTATGCTATTGTTATGCTAAAACCTTGACGGTTTATAAGTCTAATTTACGGATCATCCTTTCCGCTTATTCACGTGGCTATAACCTAGTATTAGGACCTGATCAACCCTAGGATACAAGGTAAGTAGTTATGTGTGCTTAACGTCACAATAGGGATATAGTACCTATGTACGAATAATCATTTATTCATCAAAGAAGAGCTGCCCATTTAGGTTGTGATTAGAGTAGGCAATATAGAGTTCAGTGAACACTGGCTTGCTCAGAAGCATGATTCGCGTCAGAAGCAATGTTCTTGACATGTTGTAAGACGATCCGGGGTTGAGTAATTAATCGCAAAAGAGAGACCTCTAATCCAATTAGCAGTACCTTAGAGTATCTAAGATTGCACATCTGTTAATGTTAAGGCATAGCTTAGTGTTAAGGGGAGGATTGTTACTGTAGTTAGACTAACTAGGATTAAGAAAAGATGAGACTTTCCTTTATGGATATACCACTTTATTCATGTACCTATGATTCTATCCATAAGGTCGTTTAAACCCTCCGAGGTTAACGTTGGGAGTAGGGATATCCGTCTTAGCCAGAATCTTCAAAGCCTAAACTCTTAGTGACAAATCGATTAGGTTCATAGCCCGGTTGATAGAGGTTTAGTGTTTATTCTAGGTAGTTAAACTCTCGTAATAATCCCCTATCAGTATCCTATTCTTCATACCTATCCCTTTTTTAATCTTTCTAGTTTATATTACCTTTAGTTAATCTTAATCTATCACCACTTGTCACTAGGGTTAACTATATAGACAATTTTGGCCCACATTACTGAACAAACATATAAAAATACGAACCTGAGTTATATTTACCACTTACTCATTAAAAGGAAGACAAATAGGATAGCTAGGAAACCCAGCTAAATACAATAAAACTACGACTCTATTTTGGTAACTGATTCTGACGTTTTGCGACATGACGACACCGCAGAAATAAAACCGTCCGTTTTAGTCATATCAGACACCTGTGGCTGCAAGATGCAATCCTGACATTGCAGGGTGGATAGAAAAGGACAACATGGTATAGAGGGGACAACACTAAGATAATAGCAGCACTTTTTCAGCTTTTTGGAATAAATGGATAGAGACAATACGACGTGGCAACAACATATTCTCTTTGTCCCCTTACGTGACACTAAGGGACAAAAGCCAACAAGTATAAATAAGAGTAAATTGAACGAGAATAGGCATCATATCTGGAATTTCATTCCACTCCACCCACAAGAATACTCTCAAGTTTATTCCATCTCAGCTAACCCGCGCAACCGGCATAGCACCCTCAAACACTTAGCAATTTCAGGTAGCGCGCACCACGTAAATCCTAACATCGCCCTTGGGCCATCAACTCTGGCTAATCCGAATGATGGTGGGCTATGTTTAACTACCCTTTCTGAGATCATCATTGATAATGCTAAAAACGAACATATATTTCATAGCATTATTCCTCAAGAAAGACAAGCTTTTAGTTGCAATTGTTCTATTTACAAGTGATATTCATTTAAATAATAAAAGGTGAAGACAAAAGACAGATTCGACGAATTGAAGACGCAAACGACCAAAAAGCTCAAAAGTACAAAAGACAATCAAAAAGGTTCCAATTATTGATAAGAAACGTCTCGAAATCACAAGAGTACAAGATTCAAAACGCAAAGTACAAGATATTAAATTTTACGCGAGGACGTTCGAAAATCCGGAACCGGGACCAGAGTCAACTCTTAACGCTCGACGCAACGGACTAAAAATTACAAGTTAACTATGTATATAAATATAATATAATATATAATTAATTATATTAATTATATATATATTATATTTATATATAAAAAAACCGTCGGCAAAGAAAACTCCAAGGACTGAGCTGTAAATACTATCTCCGCGACTCGCGGAGTTTGAAGAGCATTTTGCCGCGAGTCGCGGAGCCCCAAAATTCAACTCTGGCTATAAAGCAAACCGAATTCTGATCAAATTTCATATTCTATTTCTATCTCTCTCTCAATATATACGTAATATATATATATAATTTATATTTTAATTTTAATTTTAATTTTAAATCCTAATAATAAGGGTATGTTAGCGAATGTTGTAAAGGTGTAAGTCGAAATTCTGCTCGTGTAACGCTACGCTATTTTTAATCATTGTAAGTTATGTTCAACTTTTTTATATTAATGTCTCGTAGCTAAGTTATTATTATGCTTATTTAAAACGAAGTAATCATGATGTTGGGCTAATTACTAAAATTGGGTAATTGGGCTTTGTACCATAATTGGGGTTTGGACAAAAGAACGACACTTGTGGAAATTAGACTATGGGCTATTAATGGGCTTTATATTTGTTTAACTAAATGAAAGTTTGTTAATGTTAATATAAAGATTTACAATTGGGCGTCCCTATAAATTACCATATACACTCGATCGGACACGATGGGCGGGGTATTTATATGTACGAATAATCGTTCATTTAACCGGACACGGGAATGGATTAATAGCCACTAGAATAATTAAAACAGGGGTGAAATTACATTCAAGGGTAATTGGTGTAATTGTTAACAAAGTAGTAAAACCTTGGTTTACACGCAGTCGATAACCTGGTGTATTCATTAAACAAAGTATTAAAACCTTGTTACAATTCGAATCCCCAATTAGTTGGAATATTTAACTTCGGGTATAATAATAATTTGACAAGGACACTTGCACTTTATATTTATGACTGATGGACTGTTATGGACAAAAACCAGACGGACATATTAAATAATCCAGGACAAAGGACAATTAACCCATGGGCATAAAACTAAAATCAACACGTCAAACATCATGATTACGGAAGTTTAAATAAGCATAATTCTTTTATTTCATATTTAATTTCCTTTATTTTATATTTAATTGCACTTCTAATTATCGCACTTTTATTTATTGTTATTTAATCGCACTTTTAATTATCGTACTTTTTAATTATCGCAATTTTATTTTATCGCATTTTTATTACTCGCAATTTCATTATCATTATTTACTTTACGCTTTAATTTAAGTCTTGTATTTATTTTATATTTTACATTAGGTTTTAACTGCGACTAAAGTCTTAAAATCGACAAACCGGTCATTAAACGGTAAAAACCCCCATTTATAATAATAATATTACTTATATATATATTTGTATTTTTAATAAAAGTAAACTAATATAGCGTTGAGCTTTGTTTAAAGATTTCCCTGTGGAACGAACCGGACTTACTAAAAACTACACTACTGTACGATTAGGTACACTGCCTATAAGTGTTGTAGCAAGGTTTAAGTATATCCATTCTATAAATAAATAAATATCTTGTGTAAAATTGTATCGTATTTAATAGTTTTTCCTAGTAAAATATAAGCTATTTTATATACTACCCCGCTGCACATCAAGTATTTTTGGCGCCGCTGCCGGGGAACTATCTTAAAAGCCGGAAGCGCAACGCTAATATAAAAAAAAAAAAAGAGTTTTAGTTAACTTTTATTAAAATTCGTTTTTGTAAAAAAAAAATACGTTTTAATTATTCAAAAATATAAAAAAAAACAAAAATATAAGTATTTTTAAGATTTTGTTAAATATTTAAGTTTTATAAGTTTCTTTATTTCTATTCTAGTTTATAAAAATATAAGTTTTATTTTAAAATCTTTTATTTAATTAAAAAACAGAAAACAGAAAACATAAAATAAAAAAAATAAAGAAAAACGCGTAAAAACTCAAAGCTGTTAACTGAATTTCTGAACCCCGCGACTCGCGGGGTTTTCTTCAATAAATGCCGCGACTCGCGGAGGCCATCTGACACGCGAACAGAAACCCTAAAACTGCATTAATTACGGGTTATTATTATTAATTATAATTATTATTTAAACCTAATTATTATTATTATTATTATTAGTTTTAGTTTTATTATTACTTTTTATTTATTTATGTATTTAGTATTAATTAGTTTTTATTAAATTGTAAAATTAGTAGTTTTATAAAATAAATAATATAAAAATAATATTTTTATAAAAATTGTACTTTTTACAACTTTTTGTATATTTTTATATTTTGTACCTTTTTAATCGTTGTAGCGTAATATTTGTATTTTTTAGCTCATATTTAATTTTAAACTTAGTTTTTGCCATAATTATTTTTACTCCTAGATTTTTAGGCTTTGCCGTAGAATTCCTTAAGTGCTTTTTCTTTAGACTAAGATTTAGGTGCTTTAGAATTTTGCGACGCCTTTTTAAGTTTTAGTTTCTTTTTAAGTTATTTCCATTTGGGATTTAGTTTTTCCTTGTAAACTTTAATATTTTTAGACACCTTTTACTATGTATCAATTATCATTCCAATTAGTAATTTCAATTTGCGATTATAATTTTAAGTTAGTTGTAGTAATAAGGTTAGGTTAGTTAAGTATTTTTAAGTTTTTATAAGTTTCTTTTTTTTTCGTCACCTTTTATTTTTCAACCATTTTTCTTTTTCTACCTTTTTCGACGAACTCTTTTTCCTTCTTATTTCTCGCTATTCTAGTTTTTAGGACATAGATTTTTATTCTACTTCTTATCTAAATTTCTTAAAATTACGAAAATTTATTTTAAGTGGTTAAATTGATAGACATCAAAATTTTCTGGTTCGTAGTAATAGTTGGATTTGTACGTGGACCGGGTTATTGGAGCCAAACAGTCCTCAATTATATTGAGACCAAACGAATCCTGCCCCTCTGCTGCATCTTTTGGCTATTCGAAACGTGGGCAAAATCAGAAAAGTCTATTGATTGGATAACTTATTATAATTTTTCTTTCCTTTTTTAAAACTAATAGGATATTCAGTGAATGCACCGAGCAAGACGTTCATCACCTTTTGTACGTTCACCACCTGTAACTAGATCAAGACATCGTTTAACAAATATAACCGCCGTTGATTTTTCTTTAGAATCGTCATCCAGTCGACCAAGTACTTCAGTTCAAATTTCCGATAATCCATTTTTTGAACCCGACCTCACAATTGAGAATCCAGAAAATATTCAGGAACGGTTCATAGATCCTGAACCATTAAACTTTCCTCCGGAACCACCAATCATTCAAACAGAGATTGTTGAGGAACGAACCATTAAATCAGAATCATCTAGTGATACCGATTCAACAAATTCAATTATGGAGAATCTGGAACCTTTAAGTATGGAAGACCGAATGAGAGCTAAACGCACTGGCCAAGGTCACGCAATTACTCATCCAGACATTAATGCGCCAGATTATGAAATCAAAGGACAAATTCTACACATGGTGACTAATCAATGCCAATTTAGTGGTGCGCCGAAGGAAGATCCAAATGAACATCTACGTACCTTTAATAGGATCTGCACACTATTTAAAATCCGAGAAGTGGAGGATGAACAGATATATCTCATGTTATTTCCCTGGACTTTAAAGGGAGAAGCCAAAGATTGGTTGGAATCGTTACCTGAAGGGGCGATTGATACATGGGATGTTTTAATTGACAAATTTCTTAAACAATTCTTTCCTGCATCTAAAGCAGAAAGACTTCAAGCAGAAATTGTTACGTTCACACAGAAGCCAAATGAAACTCTATATGAGGCGTGGACTAGATATGGAAAGTTGTTAAGAGGATGTCCGCAACATGGTTTAGACACCTGTCAAATAGTACAAATATTCTACCGAGGATGCGACATCACTACAAGAAAAGACATAGATATAGCAGCTGGTGGTTCTATTATGAAGAAAACCGAAACTGATGCTTACAAAATTATTGATAATACTGCTTCCCACTCACATGAGTGGCACCAAGAAAAAGATATCATTAGATCATCTAAAGCAGCTAGAGCCGATTCTAGCCATGACTTAGATTCCATTTCCGCAAAGATAGATGCTTTCGAGAGACGAATGGAAAAGATGACTAAGGATATTCACTCAATACGAATTAGTTGTGAGCAGTGTGGAGGACCACATTTGACAAAAGATTGTCTCAGTATTGAATTAACAATGGAACAAAGAGAGAATATTTCATACATAAACCAAAGGCCTGGAAATAATTATCAGAATAATTATCAACCGCCAAGACCAATTTACAATCAAAACCAGAATTATAACCGAAATATTCCATACAACAACCAACAAGGTCCTAGCAATCAACAAGTATCTAATAATACTTACAATCAGCAAAGACCTAATTTTCAAAACAAACCACCACAACAAACCGATGATAAAAAGCCGAATTTAGAAGATATGATGACGAAGCTAGTTGAAAC
Source organism: Rutidosis leptorrhynchoides (assembly GCF_046630445.1). Lineage (NCBI taxonomy): Eukaryota > Viridiplantae > Streptophyta > Magnoliopsida > Asterales > Asteraceae > Rutidosis > Rutidosis leptorrhynchoides. The sequence goes on along the minus strand of NC_092334.1, from coordinate 366,787,097 downwards.
TCAAACACAGTTTTTCACATCTCAAAAACAAACCAATGAACAAAATGCTCAAGCATTTATAAATCAACAAGCTTCTATTCAAAATCTAGAACAAGAAGTGAGTAACCTAGCAAGGTTAATAGGTGAAAGAAAACCGGGAAGTTTACCAAGCGATACAAATGCTAACCCCCGGAATGAAACAGCTAAAGCTATTACCACAAGAAGTGGTACAACACTTAAACCACCTGAAATACCAGTAACTTCTGATGAAACTATTCCTACTCCACAAGAACCACAACCTGATCAAGATAAGGAAAAAGAACCGGTAGTTGAAAAGGTTAATGAAGATAACACAGTTAAGGATAAACCTTATGTTAAACCATACCAATCACCACTTCCTTACCCGAGTAAAATGAAGAAAGAGAAACTTGAAGCCGAGCAATCCAAATTCTTGGATATGTTTAAACAGATAAATGTAAATCTTCCTTTCATTGATGTGATTTCAGGAATGCCAAGATATGCTAAATTCTTGAAAGATCTAATCTCAAATAGAAAGAAAATGGAAGAACTCTCGGCTGTTACTATGAATGCTAATTGTTCAGCAGTGCTGTTGAATAAGATACCAGAAAAACTATCTGATCCAGGAAGTTTCACAATTCCATGTTTTCTGGGTAGTCTTAGTTCAATAGAAGCATTGGCAGACTTAGGTGCTAGTATAAATCTAATGCCGTATTCACTATACGCTAAACTAGACCTTGGAGAATTGAAACCAACCAGAATAAGCATACAACTAGCCGATAGATCAATAAAATATCCTAGAGGGATAATGGAGAACATGCTAGTTAAAGTTGGTACTTTAGTATTTCCAGTAGATTTTGTTGTTTTGGACATGGAAGAAGATTCTCAAGTTCCTCTCATATTAGGAAGACCATTCTTAAACACGGCTAAAGCAATGATAGACGTGTTCGGTAAGAAACTGACCCTAAGTATAGAGGATGAGAGTGTTACCTTTTCAGTTGATAGAGCAATGCAACAGCCACAATCTGCAGATGATACATGTTATTATATTCAAACTATAGATGCACATGCAGAATTATTAGAAGAATTTCCAGAATTACAAGGAACAGGAGAATGTTCTTTAGGAGAAAGTAATGAACCAATTTCCAGAGTTACAAGGAACACTTATAGCTAATGGATATGAACCAACAACAGAAGAAATTCAAATGCTAAAAGAAGAAGACAGATATCGATATAAATCATCGATAGAAGAACCTCCGAAATTAGAGTTAAAGCCACTTCCAAACCATTTGGAATACGCTTATTTACATGGTGAATCTGAATTACCTGTAATAATATCGTCTTCTCTTACTGAAAATGAGAAATCACAACTCATTTCTGTGTTGAAAGCTCATAAACCAGCCATTGCATGGAAGATTCATGATATTAAAGGAATAAGTCCTTCGTATTGCACACATAAAATCCTTATGGAAGAAGGTCATAAAACGTATGTGCAACGCCAACGAAGACTAAATCCTAATATGCAAGATGTAGTTAAGAAAGAGATTATTAAACTGCTAGATGCAGGTTTGATATATCCAATTTCTGATAGTCCATGGGTAAGCCCAGTTCAATGCGTACCTAAGAAGGGTGGCATGACTGTTATCACAAATGAGAAAAATGAGCTTATTCCTACTAGGACTGTAACAGGATGGCGTGTATGTATTGATTATAGAAAATTAAATGACGCCACCAGAAAAGATCACTTTCCCTTACCTTTCATAGATCAAATGTTGGAAAGATTAGCCGGAAATAGTTACTATTGTTTTCTAGATGGATTTTCCGGATATTTTCAAATTCCAATAGCACCCGAAGATCAAGAGAAAACCACATTCACGTGCCCTTATGGTACTTTTGCTTACAAACGCATGCCATTTGGACTTTGTAACGCCCCTGCAACCTTTCAAAGGTGTATGATGGCGATTTTTCATGACATGATAGAAGAATGCATGGAAGTATTCATGGATGACTTTTCAGTCTTCGGTGATACATTTAAATCATGTCTAGTTAATCTGGAACGAATGCTAATTAGATGCGAAAAATCAAATCTAGTACTTAATTGGGAGAAATGCCATTTCATGGTTAAAGAAGGCATCGTTCTTGGACATAAAATTTCAAAAGAAGGAATTGAAGTGGATAGAGCTAAAGTAGATGTAATTGCTAAACTTCCACATCCCACCAATGTTAGAGGAGTTAGGAGTTTTCTAGGGCATGCCGGTTTTTACCGACGTTTCATAAAAGATTTTTCTAAAATTGCCACTCCTATGAATAAACTCCTAGAAAAGGATGCACCATTCATCTTTTCAGATGAGTGTATCAAATCTTTTAATATTCTTAAAGAAAAACTCACTAATGCACCGATCATGATAACACCAAATTGGAATCTACCATTTGAACTAATGTGCGATGCAAGTGATTTTGCAATGGGAGCCGTTTTAGGACAAAGGATTGAAAAACGATTTCAACCTATATATTATGCTAGTAAGACATTACAAGGAGCACAAACGAACTATACAACTACTGAAAAAGAACTCCTTGCTATTGTCTTTGCTTTTGACAAATTTCGATCATATCTCGTTCTAGCAAAAACGGTGGTCTATACCGACCATTCTGCTCTTAGATACCTATTTTCAAAACAAGATGCTAAACCAAGACTAATCCGTTGGATCTTACTCTTACAAGAGTTTGATATTGAAATCAGAGATAAAAGAGGAGCAGAAAATCTAGCCGCTGATCATCTTTCTCGTCTTGAAAATCTTGAATTAGAAGTTCTAAATGAATCAGCCATACAAGACAACTTTCCTGATGAATATCTATTGAAGATAGATTATAAAGAAATTCCATGGTTTGCAGACTATGCAAACTACTTAGTTTGTGGATTCCTTGAAAAAGGATTATCGTACCAAAGACGAAAGAAATTCTTCAGTGATATAAAACACTATTTCTGGGAAGATCCACATCTGTTTAAAAGTTGTCCCGATGGAATAATACGCCGATGTGTATTCGGAGATGAAGCCAGTAAAATATTAAACCATTGTCACACAGGACCAACAGGAGGGCATTATGGGCATCAACTAACAGCAAGAAAAGTTTATGAAGCTGGATTCTATTGGCCTACAATTTACAAAGACGCACACCTTCTTTGCAAATCCTGTGATGCTTGTCAAAGGGCCGGAAAAATAAGTCAACGTGATGAAATGCCACAAAATGTCATCCAAGTATGTGAAGTATTTGACATTTGGGGTATTGACTTTATGGGTCCATTTCCAAAATCTCATAATAATCTATATATACTCGTAGCCATTGATTATGTATCTAAATGGGTGGAAGCACAAGCTCTCCCAACTAACGATGCACGAGTTGTAGTCAACTTTTTAAAACATCTTTTTGCAAGGTTTGGAACACCGAAAGCTTTAATAAGTGATCGGGGTACTCATTTCTGTAATAATCAACTTGAGAAAGTTCTTAAAAGATATGGAGTAACTCATAAAATCTCCACCGCATATCATCCACAAACAAGTGGACAAGTTGAAAATACCAACCGAGCTTTAAAACGTATTCTAGAGAAAACCGTAGGATCAAATCCGAAGGAATGGTCCATTAAATTGGAGGATGCACTCTGGGCTTTTAGAACAGCCTACAAAACTCCAATTGGAACCACACCTTTTAGACTTGTTTATGGAAAAGCATGTCATCTTCCAGTAGAAATTGAACACAAAGCATTTTGGGCTTTGAAGACATGTAATCTTGATTTACATGAAGCCGGACGTCTACGATTAAGTCAACTAAACGAATTAGAAGAATTAAGACATGAAGCATACGAAAATTCGTTAATCTATAAAGAAAGAACGAAGAAATGGCATGATAAAAGAATCAGAAGTTCAAAAGAATTTAAAGAAGGAGACAGAGTTCTTCTTTTCAATTCACGATTCAAGCTATTTCCTGGAAAATTGAAATCAAGATGGTCTGGACCATTCATAGTCAAAAGAGTTTTCCCATACGGAACGATAGAATTAATAAATTCAAATGGGATTGAATTTAAAGTTAATGGTCACAGAGTTAAACATTACATACATGGTCCGATGGAAGTCGACAACGAAGTTAATCACAATTTCGACACCACAGCTAACTAAGTGTGGGGAGAATCAAGTCTTTAAAGGATAATATGTATTTCTGTTAGAGTTAGATTGTCTGTTTTCGCGTAGTTCTCGAAAATGGAACACGTATGGTCTTTCCCTAGCAGACCCTAAAGAACTAGTCTTCTCCCCCATTCTGAATTTTTATTTTTTTTAGGTTTTTACGAAATGAAGACTGCCTGTGAACTAAACCATGGTCTAATGCTACACGCTTTGATCACTAAACGTAATAATGACATACTACCGAGCGAATTAGTATCAGTAATCAGAGAAAGAATGGACGGAGTTAGAAAAGGATCCAGATGCGAAGATAATAAGTTATAATTTGGTAAAGGAAAATCAAAATCCGCAGCGAAAAGAAGAGCACGACACCTAGAACGATGTCACAAATGCGGAAAATGGTCACATGGAGGTAAATGTTCAAATAATCAAACCTATTCAAATACCGAATTTGTTACTTTATGCAGAGACGGACCGTTCATATGTTTAGAAGAAAAGACACTGAATGCTCGAGGTTACGCCTATGCAGCCATGGAAAATCAATTAAACCGACTATCTTATGAATGGAATAGATCATATAACTAAGAAATCTATTCCACAGGTATGTCTGTACAGTTTTTATTTTTATTTTTATTTTTAACCTTTTGATAATAAACGCTAATTTGTTCGCTAAAAAGTGTTAAATTGGTATTGAATAAAATTAGGTTTGGCGACCGAAATTATTGATATCATTCAAAAATTTATTACATCACTGCGAAATTTAACGTTTATTCTTAAGGTATAAATATCTTTAATCAATCAACCAAAAATATTTCAAAAATTCGTCATGAGTCAAATTAGGTCTTGGAACCGAAATTACTTTACCGAAAAGAGGGGCGCATATTTTTGATAATATTTGATTGATTAAAGTGGGATAAAAAGACAAAAAGATTTTTAATTTTATTTTTACCATGTTTTTAATCTTAATATTTAAATCTTAAATTAATATTGTAAACTTTGTAAAAACAATATATTTAAAATTGTAAATATTTGAAAAATTAATATAAGTTTGGTATGAATTTATGAATTTTTAAATTAAGTTTGGTGTGAATTTTTAATTTTTAAAATATGAAATTTTAATTTTATGCATTTCAAATTTTAAGTTTGGTGTGATTTTTTTTTAATTTTTAATTTTGAATTTTATATTTAAGTTGTGTGAATTTAAAAACAAAAATTTACTTTATCTCATTAAGTTAAGAATATGATTTTTAAAATTCGTCGTAAGTTGAAGACTAGGTCTTTGAACCGAAATTGCTTTACCCGAGGGAGGGACGAGAACTTTTATTATCATTATTTTTAATCTTATTGAATTAGAGTATGCCAAAAACATTGAAAAAACCCAAAAATCTTAGCTTTTAAAACAATTGCTACAAAAAGACAAATTTTAAAATTTTGTCGAGGGACGGACTAGGACATCGATCCGAAACGACCTCGTCCTAAATAACAAAGGAAACAAAATTTTAAAATTAATTACTTAATTGTTTTAATAAGTTATTGATTATATAAAAAAAAAAAAAAATATATCAAACTCCGCGACTCGCGGAGTTTGAAGTGAAAAACCTCCGCGACTCGCGGAGGGACCAAAACCCAGAAAAAAAAATAAAAGAGCTGCACGAACTGATCAGCTCCCACACACAAAAACACCCGAATTCTGCACTCGAAAAACACCCCAAAAATCTCAATTTTTAACCGTTAATCACCAAATCTTTTGCTAAAATCATGTTGAGAAGGATGCTATTTAAGAATTACTCAAGAAAAACGGTAAATTTCTACACCTAAACACCATTTAATTCGAATTTTGGTGTTCTTGAGCTATTTTTTCCCCAATTTGATTTTGATGCTTTTTAGTGTAATTAGACTTAAATTGTTTATGTATTATGCTTGTATAACCTAGATTGATGTTGTTTAACATAATTAGAAGCCTTAAACTTCAAATTTTGAATAATCTAGGGTTTGTGTTCTTGAGCAATTTGGGGCTTTTTGATATAAACAGGTTATGGCCGATTTTTGTCATGAATTGTTGCTAAATTGAGTAGTGTAACATGTCTAGGTAGTTAAATGATCAAAACTTTGAGCCTAAACATGATTTTGAGAATTAAAGTGGACTTTTTGTAGTGACCCGAACTTTTCCATGTTTATATATATTAATTGAGATTGATATTTACATGATTAAATGTTTCCAACATGTTAAGCAATCAAACTTGTTAAGACTTGATTAATTGAAATATGCTTCATATAGACAATTGACCACCCAAGTTGACCGGTGATTCACGAACGTTAAAACTTGTAAAAACTATATGATGACATATATATGGATATATATATAGTTAACATGATACTATGATAAGTAAACATATCATTAAGTATATTAACAATGAACTACATATGTAAAAACAAGACTACTAACTTAATGATTTTTAAACGAGACATGTATGTAACGATTATCGTTGTAAAGACATTTAATGTATATATATCATATTAAGAGATATTCATACATGATAATATCATTATAATATAATAATTTAAAATCTCATTTGATATTATAAACATTGGGTTAACAACATTTAACAAGATCGTTAACCTAAAAGTTTCAAAACAACACTTACATGTAACGACTAACGATGACTTAACGACTCAGTTAAAATGTATATACATGTATTGTTTTAATATGTATTTATACACTTTTGAAAGACTTCAATACACTTATCAAAATACTTCTACTTAACAAAAATGCTTACAATTACATCCTCGTTCAGTTTCATCAACAATTCTACTCGTATGCACCCGTATTCGTACTCGTACAATACACAGCTTTTAGATGTATGTACTATTGGTATATACACTCCAATGATCAGCTCTTAGCAGCCCATGTGAGTCACCTAACACATGTGGGAACCATCATTTGGCAACTAGCATGAAATATCTCATAAAATTACAAAAATATGAGTAATCATTCATGACTTATTTACATGAAAACAAAATAACATATCCTTTATATCTAATCCATACACCAACGACCAAAAACACCTACAAACACTTTCATTCTTCAATTTTCTTCATCTAATTGATCTCTCTCAAGTTCTATCTTCAAGTTCTAAGTGTTCTTCATAAATTCCAAAAGTTCTAGTTTCATAAAATCAAGAATACTTTCAAGTTTGCTAGCTCACTTCCAATCTTGTAAGGTGATCATCCAACCTCAAGAAATCTTTGTTTCTTACAGTAGGTTATCATTCTAATACAAGGTAATAATCATATTCAAACTTTGGTTCAATTTCTATAACTATAACAATCTTATTTTAAGTGATGATCTTACTTGAACTTGTTTTCGTGTCATGATTCTGCTTCAAGAACTTCGAGCCATCCAAGGATCCATTGAAGCTAGATCCATTTTTCTCTTTTCCAGTAGGTTTATCCAAGGAACTTAAGGTAGTAATGATGTTCATAACATCATTCGATTCATACATATAAAGCTATCTTATTCGAAGGTTTAAACTTGTAATCACTAGAACATAGTTTAGTTAATTCTAAACTTGTTCGCAAACAAAAGTTAATCCTTCTAACTTTACTTTTAAAATAAACTAAACACATGTTCTATATCTATATGATATGCTAACTTAATGATTTAAAACCTGGAAACACGAAAAACACCGTAAAACCGGATTTACGCCGTCGTAGTAACACCGCGGGCTGTTTTGGGTTAGTTAATTAAAAACTATGATAAACTTTGATTTAAAAGTTGTTATTCTGAGAAAATGATTTTTATTATGAACATGAAACTATATCCAAAAATTATGGTTAAACTCAAAGTGGAAGTATGTTTTCTAAAATGGTCATCTAGACGTCGTTCTTTCGACTGAAATGACTACCTTTACAAAAACGACTTGTAACTTATTTTTCCGACTATAAACCTATACTTTTTCTGTTTAGATTCATAAAATAGAGTTCAATATGAAACCATAGCAATTTGATTCACTCAAAACGGATTTAAAATGAAGAAGTTATGGGTAAAACAAGATTGGATAATTTTTCTCATTTTAGCTACGTGAAAATTGGTAACAAATCTATTCCAACCATAAATTAATCAACTTGTATTGTATATTATATAATCTTGAGATACCATAGACACGTATACAATGTTTCGACCTATCATGTCGACACATCTATATATATTTCGGAACAACCATAGACACTCTATATGTGAATGTTGGAGTTAGCTATACAGGGTTGAGGTTGATTCCAAAATATATATAGTTTGAGTTGTGATCAATACTGAGATACGTATACACTGGGTCGTGGATTGATTCAAGATAATATTTATCGATTTATTTCTGTACATCTAACTGTGGACAACTAGTTGTAGGTTACTAACGAGGACAGCTGACTTAATAAACTTAAAACATCAAAATATATTAAAAGTGTTGTAAATATATTTTGAACATACTTTAATATATATGTATATATTGTTATAGGTTCGTGAATCAACAGTGGCCAAGTCTTACTTCCCGACGAAGTAAAAATCTGTGAAGGTGAGTTATAGTCCCACTTTTAAAATCTAATATTTTTGGGATGAGAATACATGCAGGTTTTATAAATGATTTACAAAATAGACACAAGTACGTGAAACTACATTCTATGGTTGAATTATCGAAATCGAATATGCCCCTTTTTATTAAGTCTGGTAATCTAAGAATTAGGGAACAGACACCCTAATTGACGCGAATCCTAAAGATAGATCTATTGGGCCTAACAAACCCCATCCAAAGTACCGGATGCTTTAGTACTTCGAAATTTATATCATATCCGAAGGGTGTCCCGGAATGATGGGGATATTCTTATATATATGCATCTTGTTAATGTCGGTTACCAGGTGTTCACCATATGAATGATTTTTATCTCTATGTATGGGATGTGTATTGAAATATGAAATCTTGTGGTCTATTGTTACGATTTGATATATATAGGTTAAACCTATAACTCACCAACATTTTTGTTGACGTTTTAAGCATGTTTATTCTCAGGTGATTATTAAGAGCTTCCGCTGTCGCATACTTAAATAAGGACAAGATTTGGAGTCCATGCTTGTATGATATTGTGTAAAAACTGCATTCAAGAAACTTATTTTGTTGTAACATATTTGTATTGTAAACCAATATGTAATGGTCGTGTGTAAACAGGATATTTTAGATTATCATTATTTGATAATCTACGTAAAGCTTTTTAAACCTTTATTGATGAAATAAAGGTTATGGTTTGTTTAAAAATGAATGCAGTCTTTGAAAAACGTCTCATATAGAGGTCAAAACCTCGCAACGAAATCAATTAATATGGAACGTTTTTAATCAATAAGAACGGGACATTTCAGTTGGTATCAGAGCGTTGGTCTTAGAGAACCAGAAAATTTGCATTAGTGTGTCTTATCGAGTTTGTTAGGATGCATTAGTGAGTCTGGACTTCGACCGTGTTTTCTTTAAAAATGATTGCTTAACATTTTTGTTGGAAACTATATATTTTTAACATATGAATATTATGTGATATATTAATCTCTTAACGTGTTTGATATTATGTGATAGATGTCTACCTCTAGAACAAGTCCCATTGACTCACCTAATAATAATGAAGAGTCAAATGTAAATTGGAATGATTTGTGGACTGATTCACAAGTTCCCGAAGAGGAACCGGAAGAAGAGTCGGAACCGGAAGAAGAATCGGAACCGGAAGAAGAATCGGAACCGGTGGGGGAAATAATAAAACGGTTAAGTAAAAGAAAATCCTCAACCAACCGACCAAAGTTAATTATGGTCAATGGTGTTTCCGCCAAGGAAGCAAAATATTGGGAGGATTACCAATTCTCCGATGAATCGGATTCCGACGAGAATTCCGATGATGTTATAGAAATTACCCCAACTGAATTTAAAAAGGCAAAAGAAAATAATAAGGGAAAGGGCATAAAAATAGAGAAATCTAATTCCAACCCCGATGAACTTTATATGTATCGTCAACCCCCGAAGTCCTTACGTTATAACAATGACCCGGGAACCTCTAAACCACCAGGTTTTTCTAAACCAATGTGGACAACGACGGCTCGTATTAGGGGAACATCATATATCCCTAGAAACTTGGCAAAACGAACCAAAACCGAAGAAGAAGAAACGAGCGAGTCGGAATAAGATAGTTGTATTCGTGTGGTGTAATATATGTAATATAGTGTTCTTATGCTTTATGATATATGTAAAAATTGCTTGTATTAATAAGTATTTTTTTATGAATCTAACTCTTGTCTATTTTACAGTTTAAAAACACAAAATGGATAGACAACCCAATATTTTAAGAGACCTACCCGGAGACATGATTGATGAAATCTTGTCTAGAGTCGGCCAGAATTCTTCGGCACAACTATTTAAGGCGAGATCAGTTTGTAAGACATTCGAAGAACGTTCCAAGAATGTCTTGGTTTATAAGAGACTTTCGTTTGAAAGATGGGGGATATCACATTGGGAAACCCATAAGTTACGATGTGTTTACTTTGACGCATATATTGCGGGGAACCCAAATGCTATTTTACGCAACGGGTTAAGAAATTATTTTGACTCAATATATCCGAATATTGGACTTCGTGATTTAGAAAAAGCGGCTAACATGCAACATAAAGAAGCATGTTATGCTTACGGATTAGTAATGTTCGCTTCTCACCAAAGTGAGAACAAGAACATCGGGCTACAACTATTAAACAAAACGTTTCCACAAGTGACGGAGTCGGTAATTGGGGTAAGAAATGAGGTTTTTAGATTATTACGGGACTGTTGGACATTACGTAACCCTCGTCCCTTTGATGACGTTACAACACGCTGTCTTATCAACGGCCATAACGGTTATGTTGCACAAGACCAAGGATGGGAAGTAGTCCTAGTAAAACCAGAATGCATGACTTGTTTCTGGACGTATGAATTACGTGTCTTTATTGCCTTTGCTGAACGACTTGTGTACTAGCTAGAATTGTCTTCACAACTATCTTGTATCAAAGTTATTGTGTGCTATATTTCATGTTTTATGTAAAATAAGCGGTATTGTAAGTTTGTAAAATATTGTATAAAAGTTTGAACGCGAAATATTATTATAATCAGTTTTTCATATAGAATTGTAGTAGTTGAATTGTATATTAGCTACTAAGTATGAACTTAACGGGTAGGTACTACCCGAATTTAAACTTATAAAACGCTAATATGAAGAAAAAGCTTTTATAAATGAGTTCATATTATGCTACGAAATACTATTAACTACTCTTAATATTCTGTATGATTAACTTGTTCCATTTAACTATTTTGAAGGAAATGGCACCGACTACTCGACACACCGTGAATATGAATGAAGAGGAATTCCGTACTTTTCTAGCTTCAAACATAGCCGCAGTACAGGCTGCACTACATACCAACAATAACCTTGGATCTAGCAGTACAGGAAATCGTGTAGGATGCACCTACAAAGAATTCACTGCCTGCAAACCTTTGGAATTTGATGGAACCGAAGGACCGATCGGATTGAAACGGTGGACCGAGAAGGTTGAATCGGTGTTTGCCATAAGTAAGTGTACTGAAGAGGACAAAGTGAAGTACGCTACGCATACCTTCATAGGTTCTGCGTTAACATGGTGGAATACCTATCTAGAGCAAGTGGGACAAGATGATGCGTACGCACTACCGTGGTCAGCATTCAAGCACTTGATGAACGAGAAGTACCGTCCCAGAACCGAGGTCAATAAGCTCAAGACAGAACTTAGAGGGTTACGAACCCAAGGATTTGATATTACCACGTACGAAAGACGATTCACAGAATTGTGCCTATTGTGTCCGGGAGCATTCGAAGATGAGGAAGAGAAGATCGACGCGTTTGTGAAAGGATTACCGGAAAGAATCCAAGAAGATATAAGTTCACACGAGCCCGCCTCCATACAACAGGCATGTAGAATGGCTCACAAACTAGTGAACCAGATTGAAGAAAGAATTAAAGAACAGACTGCTGAAGAGGCCAATGTGAAGCAAGTCAAAAGAAAGTGGGAGGAAAACGGTGATAAGAATCACCAATACAACAACAACAGCAATTACAACAATAATCGTAACAATTATCCCAACAATCGCAACATCAATCGCAACTACAACAAACGGCCCAACAACAACAACAACAACAACAACTACAACAATCATCCCAACAACAATAATAACCGCAACAACAACAACAATCAGAAGCAGCTATGTCAAAGGTGTGAAAAGTATCACTCGGGGTTCTGCACCAAATTTTGCAACAAGTGTAAAAGAAATGGTCATAGCGCGGCGAAGTGTGAGGTCTACGGACCAGGGGTTAATAGAACGAAAGGAACAAATGGTGTCAGAACGAGTAATGGCGGAGCAAGTAGTGTCGGAGCAAGTTATGCCAATGTAGTTTGTTATAAATGTGGAAAACCGGGCCACATTATTAGAAATTGCCCGAACCAGGAGAACACGAATGGACAAGGCCGCGGAAGAGTTTTCAATATTAATGCGGCAGAGGCACAGGAAGACCCGGAGCTTGTTACGGGTACGTTTCTTATTGATAATAAATCTGCTTACGTTTTATTTGATTCGGGTGCGGATAGAAGCTATATGAGTAGAGATTTTTGTGCTAAATTAAGTTGTCCATTGACGCCTTTGGATAGTAAATTTTTACTCGAATTAGCAAATGGTAAATTAATTTCAGCAGATAATATATGTCGGAATCGAGAAATTAAACTGGTTAGTGAAACATTTAAGATTGACTTGATACCAGTAGAGTTAGGGAGTTTTGATGTGATAATCGGTATGGACTGGTTGAAAGAAGTGAAAGCAGAGATCGTTTGTTACAAAAATGCAATTCGCATTATACGAGAAAAAGGAAAACCCTTAATGGTGTACGGAGAAAAGGGCAACACGAAGCTACATCTTATTAGTAATTTGAAGGCACAAAAACTAATAAGAAAAGGTTGCTATGCTGTTCTAGCACACGTCGAGAAAGTACAAACTGAAGAAAAGAGCATCAATGATGTTCCCATTGCAAAAGAATTTCCCGATGTATTTCCGAAAGAATTACCGGGATTACCCCCACATCGATCCGTTGAATTTCAAATAGATCTTGTACCAGGAGCTGCACCAATAGCTCGTGCTCCTTACAGACTCGCACCCAGCGAGATGAAAGAACTGCAAAGCCAATTACAAGAACTTTTAGAGCATGGTTTCATTCGACCAAGCACGTCACCGTGGGGAGCTCCTGTTTTGTTTGTCAAGAAGAAAGATGGTACATTCAGGTTGTGTATCGACTACCGAGAGTTGAACAAACTTACCATCAAGAACCGCTACCCACTACCGAGAATTGATGACTTATTTGATCAACTACAAGGCTCGTCTGTTTATTCAAAGATTGACTTACGTTCCGGGTATCATCAAATGCGGGTGAAAGAAGATGATATTCCAAAGACTGCTTTCAGAACACGTTACGGTCATTACGAGTTTATGGTCATGCCGTTTGGTTTAACTAATGCACCAGCTGTGTTCATGGACCTTATGAACCGAGTGTGTGGACCATACCTTGACAAGTTTGTCATTGTTTTCATTGATGACATACTTATTTACTCAAAGAATGACCAAGAACACGGTGAACATTTGAGAAAGGTGTTAGAAGTATTGAGGAAGGAAGAATTGTACACTAAGTTTTCAAAGTGTGCATTTTGGTTGGAAGAAGTTCAATTCCTCGGTCACATAGTGAACAAAGAAGGTATTAAGGTGGATCCGGCAAAGATAGAAACTGTTGAAAAGTGGGAAACCCCGAAAACTCCGAAACACATACGCCAGTTTTTAGGACTAGCTGGTTACTACAGAAGGTTCATCCAAGACTTTTCCAGAATAGCAAAACCCTTGACTGCATTAACGCATAAAGGGAAGAAATTTGAATGGAATGATGAACAAGAGAAAGCGTTTCAGTTATTGAAGAAAAAGCTAACTACGGCACCTATATTGTCATTGCCTGAAGGGAATGATGATTTTGTGATTTATTGTGATGCATCAAAGCAAGGTCTCGGTTGTGTATTAATGCAACGAACGAAGGTGATTGCTTATGCGTCTAGACAATTGAAGATTCACGAACAAAATTATACGACGCATGATTTGGAATTAGGCGCGGTTGTTTTTGCATTAAAGACTTGGAGGCACTACTTATATGGTGTCAAAAGTATTATATATACCGACCACAAAAGTCTTCAACACATATTTAATCAGAAACAACTGAATATGAGGCAGCGTAGGTGGATTGAATTATTGAATGATTACGACTTTGAGATTCGTTACCACCCGGGGAAGGCAAATGTGGTAGCCGATGCCTTGAACAGGAAGGACAGAGAACCCATTCGAGTAAAATCTATGAATATAATGATTCATAATAACCTTACTACTCAAATAAAGGAGGCGCAACAAGGAGTTTTAAAAGAGGGAAATTTAAAGGATGAAATACCCAAAGATCGGAGAAGCATCTTAATATTCGAGAAGACGGAACCCGGTATAGGGCTGAAAGGATTTGGGTACCAAAATTTAGAGATATGAGAGAAATGGTACTTAGAGAAGCTCATAAAACTAGATACTCAATACATCCTGGAACGGGGAAGATGTACAAGGATCTCAAGAAACATTTTTGGTGGCCGGGTATGAAAGCCGATGTTGCTAAATACGTAGGAGAATGTTTGACGTGTTCTAAGGTCAAAGCTGAGCATCAGAAACCATCAGGTCTACTTCAACAACCCGAAATCCCGGAATGGAAATGGGAAAACATTACCATGGATTTCATCACTAAATTGCCAAGGACTGCAAGTGTTTTTGATACTATTTGGGTAATAGTTGATCGTCTCACCAAATCAGCACACTTCCTACCAATAAGAGAAGATGACAAGATGGAGAAGTTAGCACGACTGTATTTGAAGGAAGTCATCTCCAGACATGGAATACCAATCTCTATTATCTCTGATAGGGATGGCAGATTTATTTCAAGATTCTGGCAGACATTACAGCAAGCATTAGGAACTCGTCTAGACATGAGTACTGCCTATCATCCACAAACTGATGGGCAGAGCGAAAGGACGATACAAACGCTTGAAGACATGCTACGAGCATGTGTTATTGATTTCGGAAACAGTTGGGATCGACATCTACCGTTAGCAGAATTTTCCTACAACAACAGCTACCATTCAAGCATTGAGATGGCGCCGTTTGAAGCACTTTATGGTAGAAAGTGCAGGTCTCCGATTTGTTGGAGTGAGGTGGGGGATAGACAGATTACGGGTCCGGAGATTATACAAGAAACTACCGAGAAGATCATCCAAATTCAACAACGGTTGAAAACTGCCCAAAGTCGACAAAAGAGCTACGCTGACATTAAAAGAAAAGATATAGGATTTGAAATTGGAGAGATGGTCATGCTTAAAGTTGCACCTTGGAAAGGCGTTGTTCGATTTGGTAAACGAGGGAAATTAAATCCAAGGTATATTGGACCATTCAAGATTATTGATCGTGTCGGACCAGTAGCTTACCGACTAGAGTTACCTCAACAACTCGCGGCTGTACATAACACTTTCCACTTCTCGAATTTAAAGAAATGTTTTGCTAAAGAAGATCTCACTATTCCGTTAGATGAAATCCAAATCAACGAAAAACTTCAATTCATCGAAGAACCCGTCAAAATAATGGATCGTGAGGTTAAAAGACTTAAGCAAAACAAGATACCAATTGTTAAGGTTCGATGGAATGCTCGTAGAGGACCCGAGTTCACCTGGGAGCGTGAAGATCAGATGAAGAAGAAATACCCGCATCTATTTCCAGAAGATTCATCAACACCTTCAACAGCTTAAAATTTCGGGACGAAATTTATTTAACGGGTAGGTACTGTAGTGACCCGAACTTTTCCATGTTTATATATATTAATTGAGATTGATATTTACATGATTAAATGTTTCCAACATGTTAAGCAATCAAACTTGTTAAGACTTGATTAATTGAAATATGTTTCATATAGACAATTGACCACCCAAGTTGACCGGTGATTCACGAACGTTAAAACTTGTAAAAACTATATGATGACATATATATGGATATATATATAGTTAACATGATACTATGATAAGTAAACATATCATTAAGTATATTAACAATGAACTACATATGTAAAAACAAGACTACTAACTTAATGATTTTTAAACGAGACATGTATGTAACGATTATCGTTGTAAAGACATTTAATGTATATATATCATATTAAGAGATATTCATACATGATAATATCATTATAATATAATAATTTAAAATCTCATTTGATATTATAAACATTGGGTTAACAATATTTAACAAGATCGTTAACCTAAAAGTTTCAAAACAACACTTACATGTAACGACTAACGATGACTTAACGACTCAGTTAAAATGTATATACATGTAGTGTTTTAATATGTATTTATACACTTTTGAAAGACTTCAATACACTTATCAAAATACTTCTACTTAACAAAAATGCTTACAATTACATCCTCGTTCAGTTTCATCAACAATTCTACTCGTATGCACCCGTATTCGTACTCGTACAATACACAGCTTTTAGATGTATGTACTATTGGTATATACACTCCAATGATCAGCTCTTAGCAGCCCATGTGAGTCACCTAACACATGTGGGAACCATCATTTGGCAACTAGCATGAAATATCTCATAAAATTACAAAAATATGAGTAATCATTCATGACTTATTTACATGAAAACAAAATAACATATCCTTTATATCTAATCCATACACCAACGACCAAAAACACCTACAAACACTTTCATTCTTCAATTTTCTTCATCTAATTGATCTCTCTCAAGTTCTATCTTCAAGTTCTAAGTGTTCTTCATAAATTCCAAAAGTTCTAGTTTCATAAAATCAAGAATACTTTCAAGTTTGCTAGCTCACTTCCAATCTTGTAAGGTGATCATCCAACCTCAAGAAATCTTTGTTTCTTACAGTAGGTTATCATTCTAATACAAGGTAATAATCATATTCAAACTTTGGTTCAATTTCTATAACTATAACAATCTTATTTTAAGTGATGATCTTACTTGAACTTGTTTTCGTGTCATGATTCTGCTTCAAGAACTTCGAGCCATCCAAGGATCCATTGAAGCTAGATCCATTTTTCTCTTTTCCAGTAGGTTTATCCAAGGAACTTAAGGTAGTAATGATGTTCATAACATCATTCGATTCATACATATAAAGCTATCTTATTCGAAGGTTTAAACTTGTAATCACTAGAACATAGTTTAGTTAATTCTAAACTTGTTCGCAAACAAAAGTTAATCCTTCTAACTTGACTTTTAAAATAAACTAAACACATGTTCTATATCTATATGATATGCTAACTTAATGATTTAAAACCTGGAAACACGAAAAACACCGTAAAACCGGATTTACGCCGTCGTAGTAACACCGCGGGCTGTTTTGGGTTAGTTAATTAAAAACTATGATAAACTTTGATTTAAAAGTTGTTATTCTGAGAAAATGATTTTTATTATGAACATGAAACTATATCCAAAAATTATGGTTAAACTCAAAGTGGAAGTATGTTTTCTAAAATGGTCATCTAGACGTCGTTCTTTCGACTGAAATGACTACCTTTACAAAAACGACTTGTAACTTATTTTTCCGACTATAAACCTATACTTTTTCTGTTTAGATTCATAAAATAGAGTTCAATATGAAACCATAGCAATTTGATTCACTCAAAACGGATTTAAAATGAAGAAGTTATGGGTAAAACAAGATTGGATAATTTTTCTCATTTTAGCTACGTGAAAATTGGTAACAAATCTATTCCAACCATAAATTAATCAACTTGTATTGTATATTATATAATCTTGAGATACCATAGACACGTATACAATGTTTCGACCTATCATGTCGACACATCTATATATATTTCGGAACAACCATAGACACTCTATATGTGAATGTTGGAGTTAGCTATACAGGGTTGAGGTTGATTCCAAAATATATATAGTTTGAGTTGTGATCAATACTGAGATACGTATACACTGGGTCGTGGATTGATTCAAGATAATATTTATCGATTTATTTCTGTACATCTAACTGTGGACAACTAGTTGTAGGTTACTAACGAGGACAGCTGACTTAATAAACTTAAAACATCAAAATATATTAAAAGTGTTGTAAATATATTTTGAACATACTTTAATATATATGTATATATTGTTATAGGTTCGTGAATCAACAGTGGCCAAGTCTTACTTCCCGACGAAGTAAAAATCTGTGAAGGTGAGTTATAGTCCCACTTTTAAAATCTAATATTTTTGGGATGAGAATACATGCAGGTTTTATAAATGATTTACAAAATAGACACAAGTACGTGAAACTACATTCTATAGTTGAATTATCGAAATCGAATATGCCCCTTTTTATTAAGTCTGGTAATCTAAGAATTAGGGAACAGACACCCTAATTGACGCGAATCCTAAAGATAGATCTATTGGGCCTAACAAACCCCATCCAAAGTACCGGATGCTTTAGTACTTCGAAATTTATATCATATCCGAAGGGTGTCCCGGAATGATGGGGATATTCTTATATATATGCATCTTGTTAATGTCGGTTACCAGGTGTTCACCATATGAATGATTTTTATCTCTATGTATGGGATGTGTATTGAAATATGAAATCTTGTGGTCTATTGTTACGATTTGATATATATAGGTTAAACCTATAACTCACCAACATTTTTGTTGACGTTTTAAGCATGTTTATTCTCAGGTGATTATTAAGAGCTTCCGCTGTCGCATACTTAAATAAGGACAAGATTTGGAGTCCATGCTTGTATGATATTGTGTAAAAACTGCATTCAAGAAACTTATTTTGTTGTAACATATTTGTATTGTAAACCAATATGTAATGGTCGTGTGTAAACAGGATATTTTAGATTATCATTATTTGATAATCTACGTAAAGCTTTTTAAACCTTTATTGATGAAATAAAGGTTATGGTTTGTTTAAAAATGAATGCAGTCTTTGAAAAACGTCTCATATAGAGGTCAAAACCTCGCAACGAAATCAATTAATATGGAACGTTTTTAATCAATAAGAACGGGACATTTCATTTTTCAAGTCTAAAATTCATGAACTTGATTTTTGAAAGATAATGCCATTTGAGACTTGTTTAATTGCTAGTAATGATTATTTTGACATGTTATTTGAGTTGAATGTTTATGAACTTGGCGAAAATTTTCGTATATGCTTATTTGAAAAAGTGTAGATTTGATAAAAATGTGAAAATGAGATTAAGTTTGATATAAATTGATAATGTCATTGTAATTATTTTGATTGATGATTTTGCTGACACTAATGCATATTTGGATGCACAAAAAAATTGTGTTTGATGTGTTTTGCAGAATGAAAGGGGTGAATCTTCATCCCAAGTCCGCAATGCTCCTGCCGAGAATTTGGAACAACAGGAGGTGGATAATTACTACAAGCAGGATGTACCTCATCCAGTCATGACCTTTTCCGATATGCATTTGGAAGAGTTGCACCCGAACCTGAGATTTGACAGACTTTGGATAGATTATCCAAAATATTAACGGGGTTTGCATACTCTTCATTCCAAGGTTGTTGAGGTACCGAGGGTCATAGAATGGGGACCCTTAGAAGCTGTAGAATTGGCCGGGCCAATTAGGGAATTACTTGTACAGAGGTATGGTAATTCTTCTTTTAATGACTGGATATGTTTATTCACCATACGCAGACCTGTATATAAAGTATGGTGTGAAGAGTTGTTATGTAGTATAGAGTTGAATGATCGGGTAGCTAGTTTAACCGATCATTCTTTTATTAGATTTTTGTTAGGCGGTTCGATGCGCCACATGTCTTTACTGGACATGGCTCAGGCTTTACGTATATATACGCCTGAGGAGTTAGCGTCTGCCGATTGTAGAGGATTGATACTAAACGGTAGAAAGATAGATGAGAATTTTGATACACACGGTGTGTGGAGTCAAATGACAAGCCATCACCGTTTCAAAGGGGGAAACTACTCTTATTTGGATATAGATAGAGCCGAATTAAGAGTGATACATAGGTTTTTAGCTAATTCGATTACACAGAGGGGTAAGAACAAAGAAAAAGTAAATGAACAAGAATTGTTTTACCATATGTGTATTCGAGACCCACAGAGCGCTGTAAGTATACCATATTGTGTGGGTTATTATTTATCAGCTATGGTTCGGGGGATGCGACCACATAGCATAACAGGAGGTGGTATTTTTATTACTTTGATTGGTGAATATCTCGGTGTGGATATAAGTCGGGGGGGATTATTACTAGAAGAGCCGGAACCCCGCGACACTATAGGTTTAAATGTATACCATGGTGCGAAAGTTTTGAAGCGGCGAAATAACGCCGCAGTACGATACCATGGTAGACATCCACAGGTGGAGAGAAACCAGGAGCAAGGTAATGTAGGAGGGGGGAATGAGATGCAAGAAATGCATAGGTTTATAGTGTAGTGACCTGAACTTTTCCATGTTTATATATATTAATTGAGATTGATATTTACATGATTAAATGTTTCCAACATGTTAAGCAATCAAACTTGTTAAGACTTGATTAATTGAAATATGTTTCATATAGACAATTGACCACCCAAGTTGACCGGTGATTCACGAACGTTAAAACTTGTAAAAACTATATAATGACATATATATGGATATATATATAGTTAACATGATACTATGATAAGTAAACATATCATTAAGTATATTAACAATGAACTACATATGTAAAAACAAGACTACTAACTTAATGATTTTTAAACGAGACATATATGTAACGATTATCGTTGTAAAGACATTTAATGTATATATATCATATTAAGAGATATTCATACATGATAATATCATGATAATATAATAATTTAAAATCTCATTTGATATTATAAACATTGGGTTAACAACATTTAACAAGATCGTTAACCTAAAAGTTTCAAAACAACACTTACATGTAACGACTAACGATGACTTAACGACTCAGTTAAAATGTATATACATGTAGTGTTTTAATATGTATTTATACACTTTTGAAAGACTTCAATACACTTATCAAAATACTTCTACTTAACAAAAATTCTTACAATTACATCCTCGTTCAGTTTCATCAACAATTCTACTCGTATGCACCCGTATTCGTACTCGTACAATACACAGCTTTTAGATGTATGTACTATTGGTATATACACTCCAATGATCAACTCTTAGCAGCCCATGTGAGTCACCTAACACATGTGGGAACCATCATTTGGCAACTAGCATGAAATATCTCATAAAATTACAAAAATATGAGTAATCATTCATGACTTATTTACATGAAAACAAAATAACATATCCTTTATATCTAATCCATACACCAACGACCAAAAACACCTACAAACACTTTCATTCTTCAATTTTCTTCATCTAATTGATCTCTCTCAAGTTCTATCTTCAAGTTCTAAGTGTTCTTCATAAATTCCAAAAGTTCTAGTTTCATAAAATCAAGAATACTTTCAAGTTTGCTAGCTCACTTCCAATCTTGTAAGGTGATCATCCAACCTCAAGAAATCTTTGTTTCTTACAGTAGGTTATCATTCTAATACAAGGTAATAATCATATTCAAACTTTGGTTCAATTTCTATAACTATAACAATCTTATTTTAAGTGATGATCTTACTTGAACTTGTTTTCGTGTCATGATTCTGCTTCAAGAACTTCGAGCCATCCAAGGATCCATTGAAGCTAGATCCATTTTTCTCTTTTCCAGTAGGTTTATCCAAGGAACTTAAGGTAGTAATGATGTTCATAACATCATTCGATTCATACATATAAAGTTATCTTATTCGAAGGTTTAAACTTGTAATCACTAGAACATAGTTTAGTTAATTCTAAACTTGTTCGCAAACAAAAGTTAATCCTTCTAACTTGACTTTTAAAATCAACTAAACACATGTTATATATCTATATGATATGCTAACTTAATGATTTAAAACCTGGAAACACGAAAAAACACCGTAAAACCGGATTTACGCCGTCGTAGTAACACCGCGGGCTGTTTTGGGTTAGTTAATTAAAAACTATGATAAACTTTGATTTAAAAGTTGTTATTCTGAGAAAATTATTTTTATTATGAACATGAAACTATATCCAAAAATTATGGTTAAACTCAAAGTGGAAGTATGTTTTCTAAAATGGTCATCTAGACGTCGTTCTTTCGACTGAAATGACTACCTTTACAAAAACGACTTGTAACTTATTTTTCCGACTATAAACCTATACTTTTTCTGTTTAGATTCATAAAATAGAGTTCAATATGAAACCATAGCAATTTGATTCACTCAAAACGGATTTAAAATGAAGAAGTTATGGGTAAAACAAGATTGGATAATTTTTATCATTTTAGCTACGTGAAAATTGGTAACAAATCTATTCCAACCATAACTTAATCAACTTGTATTGTATATTATGTAATCTTGAGATACCATAGACACGTATACAATGTTTCGACCTATCATGTCGACACATCTATATATATTTCGGAACAACCATAGACACTCTATATGTGAATGTTGGAGTTAGCTATACAGGGTTGAGGTTGATTCCAAAATATATTTAGTTTGAGTTGTGATCAATACTGAGATACGTATACACTGGGTCGTGGATTGATTCAAGATAATATTTATCGATTTATTTCTGTACATCTAACTGTGGACAACTAGTTGTAGGTTACTAACGAGGACAACTGACTTAATAAACTTAAAACATCAAAATATATTAAAAGTGTTGTAAATATATTTTGAACATACTTTGATATATATGTATATATTGTTATAGGTTCGTGAATCAACCAGTGGCCAAGTCTTACTTCCCGAAGAAGTAAAAATCTGTGAAAGTGAGTTATAGTCCCACTTTTAAAATCTAATATTTTTGGGATGAGAATACATGCAGGTTTTATAAATGATTTACAAAATAGACACAAGTACGTGAAACTACATTCTATGGTTGAATTATCGAAATCGAATATGCCCCTTTTTATTAAGTCTGGTAATCTAAGAATTAGGGAACAGACACCCTAATTGACGCGAATCCTAAAGATAGATCTATTGGGCCTAACAAACCCCATCCAAAGTACCGGATGCTTTAGTACTTCGAAATTTATATCATATCCGAAGGGTGTCCCGGAATGATGGGGATATTCTTATATATGCATCTTGTTATTGTCGGTTACCAGGTGTTCACCATATGAATGATTTTTATCTCTATGTATGGGATGTGTATTGAAATATGAAATCTTGTGGTCTATTGTTACGATTTGATATATATAGGTTAAACCTATAACTCACCAACATTTTTGTTGACGTTTAAAGCATGTTTATTCTCAGGTGAATATTAAGAGCTTCCGCTGTTGCATACTAAAATAAGGACAAGATTTGGAGTCCATGTTTGTATGATATTGTGTAAAAACTGCATTCAAGAAACTGATTTCGATGTAACATATTTGTATTGTAAACCATTATGTAATGGTCGTGTGTAAACAGGATATTTTAGATTATCATTATTTGATAATCTACGTAAAGCTTTTTAAACCTTTATTTATGAAATAAAGGTTATGGTTTGTTTTAAAAATGAATGCAGTCTTTGAAAAACGTCTCATATAGAGGTCAAAACCTCGCAACGAAATCAATTAATATGGAACGTTTTTAATCAATAAGAACGGGACATTTCAGTTGGTATCCGAGCGATGGTCTTAGAGAACCAGAATTTTGCATTAGTGTGTCTTATCTAGTTTGTTAGGATGCATTAGTGAGTCTGGACTTCGACCGTGTTTACTTGAAAAATGATTGCTTAACAAATTTTGTTGGAAACTATATATTTTTAACATGTGAATATTATGTGATATATTAATCTCTTAACGCGTTTGATATTATGTGATAGATGTCTACCTCTAGAACAAGTCCCATTGACTCACCTAATAATAATGAAGAGTTAAATGTAAATTGGAATGATTCGTGGACTGATTCACAAGTTCCCGAAGAAGAACCGGAAGAAGAGTCGGAACCGGAAGAAGAATCGGAACCGGAAGAAGAATCAGAACCGGATGAAGAAATAGAACCGGTGGGGGAAATAATAAAACGGTTAAGTAAAAGAAAATCCTCAACCAACCGACCAAGGTTAATTATGGTCAATGGTGTTTCCGCCAAGGAAGCAAAATATTGGGAGGATTACCAATTCTCCGATGAATCAGATTCCGACGAGAATTCCGATGATGTTATAGAAATTACCCTAACTGAATTTAAAAAGGCAAAAGAAAATAATAAGGGAAAGGGCATAAAAATAGAGAAATCTAATTCCAACCCCGATGAATTGTATATGTATCGTCAACCCCCGAAGTCCTTAAGTTGTAACAATGACCCGGGAACCTCTAAACCACCAGGTTTTTCTAAACCAATGTGGATAACGACGGCTCGTATTAGGGGAACATCATATATCCCTAGAAACTTGGCAAAACGAACAAAAATCGAAGAAGAAGAAATGAACGAGTCGGAATAAGAGAGTTGTATTCGTGTGGTGTAATATATGTAATATAGTGTTCTTATGCTTTATGATATATGTAAAAATTGCTTGTATTAATAAGTATTTTTTTATGAATCTAACTCTTGTCTATTTTACAGTTTAAAAACACAAAATGGATAGACAACCCAATATTTTAAGAGACCTACCCGGAGACATGATTGATGAAATCTTGTCTAGAGTCGGCCAGAATTCCTCGGCACAACTATTTAAGGCGAGATCAGTTTGTAAGACATTCGAAGAACGTTCCAAGAATGTCTTGGTTTATAAGAGACTTTCGTTTGAAAGATGGGGGATATCACATTGGGAAACCCATAAGTTACGATGTGTTTACTTTGACGCATATATTGCGGGGAACCCAAATGCTATTTTACGCAACGGGTTAAGAAATTATTTTGACTCAATATATCCGAATATTGGACTTCGTGATTTAGAAAAAGCGGCTAACATGCAACATAAAGAAGCATGTTATGCTTACGGATTAGTAATGTTCGCTTCTCACCAAAGTGAGAACAAGAACATCGGGCTACAACTATTAAACAAAACATTTCCACAAGTGACGGAGTCGGTAATTGGGGTAAGAAATGAGGTTTTTAGATTGTTACGGGACTGTTGGACATTACGTAACCCTCGTCCCTTTGATGACGTTACAACACGCTGTCTTATCAACGGCCATAACGGTTATGTTGCACAAGACCAAGGATGGGAAGTAGTCCTAGTAAAACCAGAATGCATGACTTGTTTCTGGACGTATGAATTACGTGTCTTTATTGCCTTTGCTGAACGACTGGTGTATTAGCTAGAATTATCTTCACAACTATCTTGTATCAAAGTTATTGTGTGCTATATTTCATGCTTTATGTAAAATAAGCGGTATTGTAAGTTTGTAAAATATTGTATAAAAGTTTGAACGCGAAATATTATTATAATCAGTTTTTCATATAGAATTGTAGTAGTTGAATTGTATATTAGCTACTAAGTATGAACTTAATGGGTAGGTACTACCCGAATTTAAACTTATAAAACGCTAATATGAAGAAAAAGCTTTTATAAATGAGTTCATATTATGCTACGAAATACTATTAACTACTCTTAATATTCTGTATGATTAACTTGTTCCATTTAACTATTTTGAAGGAAATGGCACCGACTACTCGACACACCGTGAATATGAATGAAGAGGAATTCCGTACTTTTCTAGCTTCAAATATAGCCGCAGTACAGGCTGCGCTACATACCAACAATAACCTTGGATCAAGCAGTACAGGAAATCGTGTAGGATGCACCTACAAAGAATTCACTGCCTGCAAACCTTTGGAATTTGATGGAACCGAAGGACCGATCGGATTGAAACGGTGGACCGAGAAGGTTGAATCGGTGTTTGCCATAAGTAAGTGTACTGAAGAGGACAAAGTGAAGTACGCTACGCATACCTTCACTGGTTCTGCGTTAACATGGTGGAATACCTATCTAGAGCAAGTGGGACAAGATGATGCGTACGCACTACCGTGGTCAGCATTCAAGCACTTGATGAACGAGAAGTACCGTCCCAGAACCGAGGTCAATAAGCTCAAGACAGAACTTAGAGGGTTACGAACCCAAGGATTTGATATTACCACGTACGAAAGACGATTCACAGAATTGTGCCTATTGTGTCCGGGAGCATTCGAAGATGAGGAAGAGAAGATCGACGCGTTTGTGAAAGGATTACCGGAAAGAATCCAAGAAGATATAAGTTCACACGAGCCCGCCTCCATACAACAGGTATGTAGAATGGCTCACAAACTAGTGAACCAGATTGAAGAAAGAATTAAAGAACAGACTGCTGAAGAGGCCAATGTGAAGCAAGTCAAAAGAAAGTGGGAGGAAAACGGTGATAAGAATCACCAATACAACAACAACAGCAATTACAACAATAATCGCAACAATTATCCCAACAATCGCAACATCAATCGCAACTACAACAAACGGCCCAACAACAACAACAACAACAACAACAACAGCAACTACAACAATCATCCCAACAACAATAATAACCGCAACAACAACAACAATCAGAAGCAGCTATGCCAAAGGTGTGAAAAGAATCACTCGGGGTTCTGCACCAAATTTTGCAACAAGTGTAAAAGAAATGGTCATAGCGCGGCGAAGTGTGAGGTCTACGGACCAGGGGTTAATAGAACGAAAGGAACAAATGGTGTCGGAACGAGTAATGGCGGAGCAAGTAGTGTCGGAGCAAGTTATGCCAATGTAGTTTGTTATAAATGTGGAAAACCAGGCCACATTATTAGAAATTGCCCGAACCAGGAGAACACGAATGGACAAGGCCGTGGAAGAGTTTTCAATATTAATGCGGTAGAGGCACAGGAAGACCCGGAGCTTGTTACGGGTACGTTTCTTATTGACAATAAATCTGCTTACGTTTTATTTGATTCGGGTGCGGATAGAAGCTATATGAGTAGAGATTTTTGTGCTAAATTAAGTTGTCCATTGACGCCTTTGGATAGTAAATTTTTACTCGAATTAGCAAATGGTAAATTAATTTCAGCAGATAATATATGTCGGAATCGAGAAATTAAACTGGTTAGCGAAACATTTAAGATTGATTTGATACCAGTAGAGTTAGGGAGTTTTGATGTGATAATCGGTATGGACTGGTTGAAAGAAGTGAAAGCGGAGATCGTTTGTTACAAAAATGCAATTCGCATTATACGAGAAAAAGGAAAACCCTTAATGGTGTACGGAGAAAAGGGCAACACGAAGCTACATCTTATTAGTAATTTGAAGGCACAAAAACTAATAAGAAAAGGTTGCTATGCTGTTCTAGCACACGTCGAGAAAGTACAAACTGAAGAAAAGAGCATCAATGATGTTCCCATTGCAAAAGAATTTCCCGATGTATTTCCGAAAGAATTACCGGGATTACCCCCACATCGATCCGTTGAATTTCAAATAGATCTTGTACCAGGAGCTGCACCAATAGCTCGTGCTCCTTACAGACTCGCACCCAGCGAGATGAAAGAACTGCAAAGCCAATTACAAGAACTTTTAGAGCGTGGTTTCATTCGACCAAGCACATCACCGTGGGGAGCTCCTGTTTTGTTTGTCAAGAAGAAAGATGGTACATTCAGGTTGTGTATCGACTACCGAGAGTTGAACAAACTTACCATCAAGAACCGCTACCCACTACCGAGAATCGACGACTTATTTGATCAACTACAAGGCTCGTCTGTTTATTCAAAGATTGACTTACGTTTCGGGTATCATCAAATGCGGGTGAAAGAAGATGATATTCCAAAGACTGCTTTCAGAACACGTTACGGTCATTACGAGTTTATGGTCATGCCGTTTGGTTTAACTAATGCACCAGCTGTGTTCATGGACCTTATGAACCGAGTGTGTGGACCATACCTTGACAAGTTTGTCATTGTTTTCATTGATGACATACTTATTTACTCAAAGAATGACCAAGAACACGGTGAACATTTGAGAAAGGTGTTAGAAGTATTGAGGAAGGAAGAATTGTACGCTAAGTTTTCAAAGTGTGCATTTTGGTTGGAAGAAGTTCAATTCCTCGGTCACATAGTGAACAAAGAAGGTATTAAGGTGGATCCGACAAAGATAGAAACTGTTGAAAAGTGGGAAACCCCGAAAACTCCGAAACACATACGCCAGTTTTTAGGACTAGCTGGTTACTACAGAAGGTTCATCCAAGACTTTTCCAGAATAGCAAAACCCTTGACTGCATTAACGCATAAAGGGAAGAAATTTGAATGGAATGATGAACAAGAGAAAGCGTTTCAGTTATTGAAGAAAAAGCTAACTACGGCACCTATATTGTCATTGCCTGAAGGGAATGATGATTTTGTGATTTATTGTGATGCATCAAAGCAAGGTCTCGGTTGTGTATTAATGCAACGAACGAAGGTGATTGCTTATGCGTCTAGACAATTGAAGATTCACGAACAAAATTATACGACGCATGATTTGGAATTAGGCGCGGTTGTTTTTGCATTAAAGACTTGGAGGCACTACTTATATGGGGTCAAAAGTATTATATATACCGACCATAAAAGTCTTCAACACATATTTAATCAGAAACAACTGAATATGAGGCAGCGTAGGTGGATTGAATTATTGAATGATTACGACTTTGAGATTCGTTACCACCCGGGGAAGGCAAATGTGGTAGCCGATGCCTTGAGCAGGAAGGACAGAGAACCCATTCGAGTAAAATCTATGAATATAATGATTCATAATAACATTACTACTCAAATAAAGGAGGCGCAACAAGGAGTTTTAAAAGAGGGAAATTTAAAGGATGAAATACCCAAAGGATCGGAGAAGCATCTTAATATTCGGGAAGACGGAACCCGGTATAGGGCTGAAAGGATTTGGGTACCAAAATTTGGAGATATGAGAGAAATGGTACTTAGAGAAGCTCATAAAACCAGATACTCAATACATCCTAGAACGGGGAAGATGTACAAGGATCTCAAGAAACATTTTTGGTGGCCGGGTATGAAAGCCGATGTTGCTAAATACGTAGGAGAATGTTTGACGTGTTCTAAGGTCAAAGCTGAGCATCAGAAACCATCAGGTCTACTTCAACAACCCGAAATCCCGGAATGGAAATGGGAAAACATTACCATGGATTTCATCACTAAATTGCCAAGGACTGCAAGTGGTTTTGATACTATTTGGGTAATAGTTGATCGTCTCACCAAATCAGCACACTTCCTACCAATAAGAGAAGATGACAAGATGGAGAAGTTAGCACGACTGTATTTGAAGGAAGTCGTCTCCAGACATGGAATACCAATCTCTATTATCTCTGATAGGGATGGCAGATTTATTTCAAGATTCTGGCAGACATTACAGCAAGCATTAGGAACTCGTCTAGACATGAGTACTGCCTATCATCCACAAACTGATGGGCAGAGTGAAAGGACGATACAAACGCTTGAAGACATGCTACGAGCATGTGTTATTGATTTCGGAAACAGTTGGGATCGACATCTACCGTTAGCAGAATTTTCCTACAACAACAGCTACCATTCAAGCATTGAGATGGCGCCATTTGAAGCACTTTATGGTAGAAAGTGCAGGTCTCCAATTTGTTGGAGTGAAGTGGGGGATAGACAGATTACGGGTCCGGAGATTATACAAGAAACTACCGAGAAGATCATCCAAATTCAACAACGGTTGAAAACTGCCCAAAGTCGACAAAAGAGCTACGCTGACATTAAAAGAAAAGATATAGAATTTGAAATTGGAGAGATGGTCATGCTTAAAGTTGCACCTTGGAAAGGCGTTGTTCGATTTGGTAAACGAGGGAAATTAAATCCAAGGTATATTGGACCATTCAAGATTATTGATCGTGTCGGACCAGTAGCTTACCGACTTGAGTTACCTCAACAACTCGCGGCTGTACATAACACTTTCCACGTCTCGAATTTAAAGAAATGTTTTTCTAAAGAAGATCTCACTATTCCGTTAGATGAAATCCAAATCAACGAAAAACTTCAATTCATCGAAGAACCCGTCGAAATAATGGATCGTGAGGTTAAAAGACTTAAGCAAAACAAGATACCAATTGTTAAGGTTCGATGGAATACTCGTAGAGGACCCGAGTTCACCTGGGAGCGTGAAGATCAGATGAAGAAGAAATACCCGCATCTATTTCCAGAAGATTCGTCAACACCTTCAACAGCTTAAAATTTCGGGACGAAATTTATTTAACGAGTAGGTACTGTAGTGACCCGAACTTTTCCATGTTTATATATATTAATTGAGATTGATATTTACATGATTAAATGTTTCCAACATGTTAAGCAATCAAACTTGTTAAGACTTGATTAATTGAAATATGTTTCATATAGACAATTGACCACCCAAGTTGACCGGTGATTCACGAACGTTAAAACTTGTAAAAACTATATAATGACATATATATGGATATATATATAGTTAACATGATACTATGATAAGTAAACATATCATTAAGTATATTAACAATGAACTACATATGTAAAAACAAGACTACTAACTTAATGATTTTTAAACGAGACATATATGTAACGATTATCGTTGTAAAGACATTTAATGTATATATATCATATTAAGAGATATTCATACATGATAATATCATGATAATATAATAATTTAAAATCTCATTTGATATTATAAACATTGGGTTAACAACATTTAACAAGATCGTTAACCTAAAAGTTTCAAAACAACACTTACATGTAACGACTAACGATGACTTAACGACTCAGTTAAAATGTATATACATGTAGTGTTTTAATATGTATTTATACACTTTTGAAAGACTTCAATACACTTATCAAAATACTTCTACTTAACAAAAATTCTTACAATTACATCCTCGTTCAGTTTCATCAACAATTCTACTCGTATGCACCCGTATTCGTACTCGTACAATACACAGCTTTTAGATGTATGTACTATTGGTATATACACTCCAATGATCAGCTCTTAGCAGCCCATGTGAGTCACCTAACACATGTGGGAACCATCATTTGGCAACTAGCATGAAATATCTCATAAAATTACAAAAATATGAGTAATCATTCATGACTTATTTACATGAAAACAAAATAACATATCCTTTATATCTAATCCATACACCAACGACCAAAAACACCTACAAACACTTTCATTCTTCAATTTTCTTCATCTAATTGATCTCTCTCAAGTTCTATCTTCAAGTTCTAAGTGTTCTTCATAAATTCCAAAAGTTCTAGTTTCATAAAATCAAGAATACTTTCAAGTTTGTTAGCTCACTTCCAATCTTGTAAGGTGATCATCCAACCTCAAGAAATCTTTGTTTCTTACAGTAGGTTATCATTCTAATATAAGGTAATAATCATATTCAAACTTTGGTTCAATTTCTATAACTATAACAATCTTATTTTAAGTGATGATCTTACTTGAACTTGTTTTCGTGTCATGATTCTGCTTCAAGAACTTCGAGCCATCCAAGGATCCATTGAAGCTAGATCCATTTTTCTCTTTTCCAGTAGGTTTATCCAAGGAACTTAAGGTAGTAATGATGTTCATAACATCATTCGATTCATACATATAAAGCTATCTTATTCGAAGGTTTAAACTTGTAATCACTAGAACATAGTTTAGTTAATTCTAAACTTGTTCGCAAACAAAAGTTAATCCTTCTAACTTGACTTTTAAAATCAACTAAACACATGTTCTATATCTATATGATATGCTAACTTAATGATTTAAAACCTGGAAACACGAAAAAACACCGTAAAACCGGATTTACGCCGTCGTAGTAACACCGCGGGCTGTTTTGGGTTAGTTAATTAAAAACTATGATAAACTTTGATTTAAAAGTTGTTATTCTGAGAAAATTATTTTTATTATGAACATGAAACTATATCCAAAAATTATGGTTAAACTCAAAGTGGAAGTATGTTTTCTAAAATGGTCATCTAGACGTCGTTCTTTCGACTGAAATGACTACCTTTACAAAAACGACTTGTAACTTATTTTTCCGACTATAAACCTATACTTTTTCTGTTTAGATTCATAAAATAGAGTTCAATATGAAACCATAGCAATTTGATTCACTCAAAACGGATTTAAAATGAAGAAGTTATGGGTAAAACAAGATTGGATAATTTTTATCATTTTAGCTACGTGAAAATTGGTAACAAATCTATTCCAACCATAACTTAATCAACTTGTATTGTATATTATGTAATCTTGAGATACCATAGACACGTATACAATGTTTCGACCTATCATGTCGACACATCTATATATATTTCGGAACAACCATAGACACTCTATATGTGAATGTTGGAGTTAGCTATACAGGGTTGAGGTTGATTCCAAAATATATTTAGTTTGAGTTGTGATCAATACTGAGATACGTATACACTGGGTCGTGGATTGATTCAAGATAATATTTATCGATTTATTTCTGTACATCTAACTGTGGACAACTAGTTGTAGGTTACTAACGAGGACAGCTGACTTAATAAACTTAAAACATCAAAATATATTAAAAGTGTTGTAAATATATTTTGAACATACTTTGATATATATGTATATATTGTTATAGGTTCGTGAATCAACCAGTGGCCAAGTCTTACTTCCCGAAGAAGTAAAAATCTGTGAAAGTGAGTTATAGTCCCACTTTTAAAATCTAATATTTTTGAGATGAGAATACATGCAGGTTTTATAAATGATTTACAAAATAGACACAAGTACGTGAAACTACATTCTATGGTTGAATTATCGAAATCGAATATGCCCCTTTTTATTAAGTCTGGTAATCTAAGAATTAGGGAACAGACACCCTAATTGACGCGAATCTTAAAGATAGATCTATTGGGCCTAACAAACCCCATCCAAAGTACCGGATGCTTTAGTACTTCGAAATTTATATCATATCCGAAGGGTGTCCCGGAATGATGGGGATATTCTTATATATGCATCTTGTTATTGTCGGTTACCAGGTGTTCACCATATGAATGATTTTTATCTCTATGTATGGGATGTGTATTGAAATATGAAATCTTGTGGTCTATTGTTACGATTTGATATATATAGGTTAAACCTATAACTCACCAACATTTTTGTTGACGTTTAAAGCATGTTTATTCTCAGGTGAATATTAAGAGCTTCCGCTGTTGCATACTAAAATAAGGACAAGATTTGGAGTCCATGTTTGTATGATATTGTGTAAAAACTGCATTCAAGAAAC
Source organism: Rutidosis leptorrhynchoides (assembly GCF_046630445.1). NCBI lineage: Eukaryota > Viridiplantae > Streptophyta > Magnoliopsida > Asterales > Asteraceae > Rutidosis > Rutidosis leptorrhynchoides. Next base: position 366,753,449 of record NC_092334.1, on the reverse strand, counting down.
TGATTTCGATGTAACATATTTGTATTGTAAACCATTATGTAATGGTCGTGTGTAAACAGGATATTTTAGATTATCATTATTTGATAATCTACGTAAAGCTTTTTAAACCTTTATTTATGAAATAAAGGTTATGGTTTGTTTTAAAAATGAATGCAGTCTTTGAAAAACGTCTCATATAGAGGTCAAAACCTCGCAACGAAATCAATTAATATGGAACGTTTTTAATCAATAAGAACGGGACATTTCATAGAGCTTCTCAGGAATACGAAAATGCTAGACAGAGAGCATTTGAAGATTGGCAAGTTCATCAGAACCAGATCATAGCTCATTGCCAACATATAGGTAGAAACTATATTCCTACACCGAAACCCGTCTTCCCTCCTTGGTCGATAGAGATGCAGCCACCATATCCTACGTATGACCCTGCCGAAGCATTCTATAGCACTTATGGTTATGCCTGGAACCCCTATTGGTACCAATATCATCCTTAGTTTAATTATTATTTTTTTATTATTTTGTAATTTGTAATTATTGATACATTTAATATTTTTGTTAATATTGTAATAATTTTTATAATTATCTAACTTTTATTTTTAGATTTTAATAATTTTTGAATGTGGGGTAATATACCAAACTTCAAAAATATGTATATATGTTTGCAGTTTATCTTATGTACACAACAGGGTAAAACAACGCATTTTCAAAGACTGGCATTAAGTTCAGCAAAAGCAACTAATTTTGACGACAAGATGCAAAATATATGTGAAATAACAACAAGACGGAATGAACAAATGATGTGCACCATTTATCATTCAGCAAACAAACGCCAATATATTTGGAAACTTTGGTAAAAATTTAATCATTTTCACACAAATCACCCTCAATAATTTAAATTGTTACTGATTTCTTGCAAATGAGGGCATTGCAAGATCTTAAGTGTGGGAAGGGGTTAAATTCTTTCGGATTTTAACATTTTTTACTTTATACACTTGGTTACCATTAAAAATACTAGTAAAGCAGTAGTTGTATTAGAATCTAGTGCTCTCTGATAAAAAAAGAACAGCCCTAGTCTTATATACTGACTACCCAATTCTAGTAAAATTTTTCAAAATTTTCAATTAAATGAATTCAAAATCATGTTTATACATATTTATGAACGATAAAACTAGGTTTTAACACCGAAATTATTGTTACCTCGGAAAGGACATAAATTGAGAAACAAAGTAAAATGTTAAAATTCATTTAAAATGGAATAGAGGACGATAAAAAGGAAAATAAAAGCCAAGTGTGGGAAAATTTACCAAGTTATTTTAAACATATGTCACATATATCTGTAACAAATAACTGAAAATACTTTTGCTTTGAACTAAACTAAACTGTTTTACCCAATGAAAGAAAAGAAGAGATGGATCTACACGATGAATCAATTCCATCATTAAAAGGAAGTAAAGTCTTCCGAAAAAGACACGCGCTTCTTGATTTAGGTCATGAAGTTGTCGTTCAGACCAGCTGTAGGTTGACGAAAAATCTAGAAAAGTCATCACTAAAATCAGCAGGAAATCCACGGACCTCAGCATTAAACAGGGTCGCCAAGTGGTCAGATTTATCCTAACCATGAGAAGAATTTATCTCGTACAATGGGGGGGCACCATGCAAATTAGCTGGATAAGACTAATGAATCAGATCCCCAGAAAGGATAATCTCCTTAAAGATTAAAAATCAGCTTTTAAGACTGATATTACTCAATCCTAGAGATTGACCTTAAAGATTGAGAATTACAAACTCATGGAATTCGATGATATCTAAACTCGAGCTTAAACGAGAAAATATTTTGATCAAAATTATAAACCGATTTGTTTTCTGAAAACCCTATTTTCAATGCGTTCATTACCATTGAACGTAAAATCCTAGGAATTCACCTGGAATTCATTAGGTCACCTGAACTAAATCGGGTGTCAACCGTAAGAACGGTGGTTGCATAGCATGGTCAAAGACAGGACCTTGTGCCAGACCGAAAAAATTATAAGGGTGAGCTTTACTATTGCTCCTACCAAGGATAGTAATTGCGTCCGACACGTTATAGACCATAATCAAAAGCATGTCACGGGACATTGCCTTAACAGTTGCTTGTTCAACGCTTTCCTTTCAACCGGACGGTAGTTTACCGAAAGGTAATATACGGGACAAGTAAACTGGACGTGTTGCTTTCCAAATACAAGGTTAGCAAGTGGGTGACACAAAACCGCAAGTTTTGAGCTAAAATTTTCAAATCTGAAACCCACCAAACCCACAAAAATATTTTGCAAACACCGGTAAAGGGTTATTCCGGAAAACTTATCTAGGGTAAAAACTAGATTTAATTTTCAAAAGATCAAATGTTTTCATAAAGATCCAATTTCCTTAATGGATCTAAATTTTTATAGTCATGTGGGACTGTAAACCATATCGTTACTACCATTGTTTATACCGCCGTATAGAAATCACTGATGTACAAAGTGTGAAGAATAAAGAAGTGATTCTAGTATTTCAAGACAATATTGCTTGAGGACAAGCAACGCTCAAGTGTGGGAATATTTGATAATGCTAAAAACGAACATATATTTCATAGCATTATTCCTCAAGAAAGACAAGCTTTTAGTTGCAATTGTTCTATTTACAAGTGATATTCATTTAAATAATAAAAGGTGAATACAAAAGACAGATTCGACGAATTGAAGACGCAAACGACCAAAAAGCTCAAAAGTACAAAAGACAATCAAAAAGGTTCCAATTATTGATAAGAAACGTCTCGAAATCACAAGAGTACAAGATTCAAAACGTAAAGTACAAGATATTAAATTTTACGCGAGGACGTTCGAAAATCCGGAACCGGGACCAGAGTCAACTCTTAACGCTCGACGCAACGGACTAAAAATTACAAGTTAACTATGTATATAAATATAATATAATATATAATTAATTATATTAATTATATATATATTATATTTATATATAAAAAAACCGTCGGCAAAGAAAACTCCAAGGACTGAGCTGTAAATACTATCTCCGCGACTCGCGGAGTTTGAAGAGCATTTTGCCGCGAGTCGCGGAGCCCCAAAATTCAACTCTGGCTATAAAGCAAACCGAATTCTGATCAAATTTCATATTCTATTTCTATCTCTCTCTCAATATATACGTAATATATATATATAATTTATATTTTAATTTTAATTTTAATTTTAAATCCTAATAATAAGGGTATGTTAGCGAATGTTGTAAAGGTGTAAGTCGAAATTCTGCTCGTGTAACGCTACGCTATTTTTAATCATTGTAAGTTATGTTCAACTTTTTTATATTAATGTCTCGTAGCTAAGTTATTATTATGCTTATTTAAAACGAAGTAATCATGATGTTGGGCTAATTACTAAAATTGGGTAATTGGGCTTTGTACCATAATTGGGGTTTGGACAAAAGAACGACACTTGTGGAAATTAGACTATGGGCTATTAATGGGCTTTATATTTGTTTAACTAAATGAAAGTTTCTTAATGTTAATATAAAGATTTACAATTGGGCGTCCCTATAAATTACCATATACACTCGATCGGACACGATGGGCGGGGTATTTATATGTACGAATAATCGTTCATTTAACCGGACACGGGAATGGATTAATAGCCACTAGAATAATTAAAACAGGGGTGAAATTACATTCAAGGGTAATTGGTGTAATTGTTAACAAAGTAGTAAAACCTTGGTTTACACGCAGTCGATAACCTGGTGTATTCATTAAACAAAGTATTAAAACCTTGTTACAATTCGAATCCCCAATTAGTTGGAATATTTAACTTCGGGTATAATAATAATTTGACAAGGACACTTGCACTTTATATTTATGACTGATGGACTGTTATGGACAAAAACCAGACGGACATATTAAATAATCCAGGACAAAGGACAATTAACCCATGGGCATAAAACTAAAATCAACACGTCAAACATCATGATTACGGAAGTTTAAATAAGCATAATTCTTTTATTTCATATTTAATTTCCTTTATTTTATATTTAATTGCACTTCTAATTATCGCACTTTTATTTATTGTTATTTAATCGCACTTTTAATTATCGTACTTTTTAATTATCGCAATTTTATTTTATCGCATTTTTATTACTCGCAATTTCATTATCATTATTTACTTTACGCTTTAATTTAAGTCTTGTATTTATTTTATATTTTACATTAGGTTTTAACTGCGACTAAAGTCTTAAAATCGACAAACCGGTCATTAAACGGTAAAAACCCCCCTTTATAATAATAATATTACTTATATATATATTTGTATTTTTAATAAAAGTAAACTAATATAGCGTTGAACTTTGTTTAAAGATTTCCCTGTGGAACGAACCGGACTTACTAAAAACTACACTACTGTACGATTAGGTACACTGCCTATAAGTGTTGTAGCAAGGTTTAAGTATATCCATTCTATAAATAAATAAATATCTTGTGTAAAATTGTATCGTATTTAATAATTTTTCCTAGTAAAATATAAGCTATTTTATATACTACCCCGCTGCACATCAATCATCTCGTATGAGGGTTAATCACGATACACCGGACCTGAGAGTTAAACTCAAAAAATCTTAAACCCCTCATTATTGTTGATCTCGCATGAACCGAACCCCATGGACCATTTTATGCTTAATCAAATGACGCCATCCGTGGGACTCTAAGTTAAAAGGTTTTATTAAAATCTTTTTTCCTTAAAGTTCTTTACATTCAAGCGTTTCTTTTTCTATGTGTATTTCAGTCCCAAGTAAATTTAAGCGTATCGCAAAAGTTACACGACCAGTATCATGGGCGGGGAATACCACATACGTGGGAACTATTCCCATCTACGTCGGTGCGTCTAGATCATCCGCGCTCGATACTAACGCTTGGTTTTTAGGTATCAAATCACGCCCACCCATTACACCAACCAGCGCAATAGAAGTTCTGCAAAAATTAGGCTTTGACACACAAGAGTTGAGCATTCAAAATGCGCAGTCACGCTCAGAGCGGCATCAAGTTGCACCGCTGGCGGAATCATGCCGAGCCTGGACAACCTATTTTCCCTAGCAGACGCCTCTCAACACAATGCCAAATCACGCGCGAAGCACTCGACCACTTGAAGGGCGCGCCCAGAACCAGGCTAATTTGATCTACTCGCTCATGAAAGCTACATCAGATGGAACAGTCGAAGACTTAGAGTGATCAAGAGAGGTTAGAATCACGGTCGAGAATTTATTTGCAGACATGAAGTCGGTATTAAGCCTAATTGTGAGACCGCACCCGCTTCAGAAAATTTTACATCTCAAAGGAGGGTTGATGAAACCAGCTGCACAGAACGTCCTTCTTCTCTCGAAGGAATAGCACGCCAATGGTTCGACAACTTACCCGCGTCGCCCGTCATCGCTCGTCACGATAAGAAAAGACGCCTCTTGCCCCACGTCCACAAGCACCGCGCGTGTCCAACCTGTAAGCACGCAGGGAGTGGTGGCATAAGTGCATTACCAGCAAGGACAACTTTTCCTTTCTCACTAAAGACTCATGTGCGGGGCTTCAAGACCCCAAAAGTTACACGGCCAGTATCATGGGCGGCGAATACCACATACGTGGGAACCATTCCCATCTACGTCGGTGCGTCTATATCATCCGCGCACGATACTAACGCTGGGTTTTTAGGTATCAAATCACGCGCACCCATTACGCCAACCAGCGCAATAGAAGTTCTACAAAAATTAGGCTTTGACATACAAGAGTTGAGCATTCGAAATGCGCAGTCACACTCGGATCAGCTTCAAGTCGCACCGCTGGCGGAATCATGTCGAGCCTCGATAGCCTATTTTCCCCAGCAGATGCCTCTCAACATGAAGCCAAATCCCGCGCTTAGCACTCGAACATGTGATGACCCGGGAATTTCTGACCAAATTTAAACTTAAACTTTATATAAGTTCGACACGATAAGCAAAGTCTATAATGTTGAGTCATAAAAATTTTTGAACTGTTTCATATATTCAATTGACCTCGACCAAATCCTGACGATTCACGAACAATTATTTGTAAATAAATATGTATATATAAATGTAAGTATATGTATATTAACTTGAAATTATAAAATATAATTTACCCATTTGGAATAAATATGTAAAATAAGGTACATGATATTATATTAATATTTATTATATATATATAAAAATTACTATCCAATATAAGTTGTTACATAATATAAATTATAAACAATAATATGTAATATTAATATATTAAAAATTTATACAACAATAACATTACCCTCATTACTATAAGAAGTATTAGTGGATATATATATATATATATATATATATATATATATATATATATATATATATATATATATATATATATATATATATATATATATATATATATATATATAGATATGAAGTGTGATAAATTTAAATTAATGCAATATTATCATATTTATTAATAATATTAATGTTATAAAACTTATAGATATTATTATTATAAATAATATAATTATTATTATCATTACATTATTATAAAGTGTTATTATTATTATTATTTATAATATTAAGAAGTATTATTATTATTATAGCTATAATTGATAACTAATGAGACTAAATATAATACATATATGTATACATACATATATATACATATATACATATATATATATATATATATATATATATATATATATATATATATATATATATATATATATATATATATATATATATAACAGATATATTTACATACAATATATGTATATATATATATATATATATATATATATATATACAAATACATATATAAGATTACAAGTTATAATATAATGGACATGTTATTATTATTACATTCATTCTTATTAATATGTGTATTAATATTAGCATAAAAATTAGTATTATTATCATTTGTTGTTAGATATTATTATTAAGAATTATTATTATTATTATAAATTATTATCATCATCAATATTTTAGTCATTAGAAAATAATACAAACTATTGTTTTATCATTAATAATATTAGTATTACTATTATTATTAGCATTTCGATTATTATTAATTAGTATTATTAATTAATATTATATTTATTAAGAATAAAATACTTAATAATTATTAATATTAATCATATAACTTTTATAAACAAAAACCATGGAATTTGTTACACATAACTATCATACTGTGTTTTAATTTTGTTTCATGTCTGCTAACTGATATCACTACATCAGAAAGTTCCAAATGCAGTTTGTAATCGTACACCACTTGTATTATTTTATTTTCTTTCCTGTTCATGAGTTTGAAATCTGTCATTAAATTGGATGTATACAAAACGAATTGCTCAATAATTTTGATAAACACACTCTGTACTCACATTATCATTACCAATATTCAATCACAAACACCCTTCATAGTTTTGATAAAAAAAAAACGAAATTAAACAGAAAAAAAAAAAATAGGAAGAACATGTTCGGCTCTGTTCATATGTTCTTTTTTTTAAAAACACGAATTCAAAATTTATTTCAAATTGTGTAAATGCAATCTTGTTAGGAATCGTCTATTTAGTCTATCTGCAAAATACGAAGCTCCAATTCTTCCTATTGAATCTGAATTGCGAAGTCAAAGTTTAGATTTTTAAAGTCAACTGGTCGGTCTTTTATAAAATTAGAATTCGTGTTTGTAATTCTGGATTAAATAATGATTCACAAAGTTTCTATGAAGGTTTTACTACATAATTCAGGTATTAATTTTTATTCAAAACAGTCTAAAAATCAAATCGCGTTTTGAGTTGTATTTGTTCTTCACGAAGACTGTATAGCAATTTGTATTTTTTTTCTGTTAAATAAATGTATTCAATACTGATTAATTATAATAAAATTTCAAAACTAAACTCAATTCTGTAATTAGATAATATAGTAGAACTGATTCATGGTTGATCCAGTTTCGAGCTGGAGAAGAAGATATAGAAGGGAATTAAAAACGGGTTATAAAAATTAAATGGGGGAAATAAATCAGAAAACAGATGGGTTCGGATGGTTGAGTGTTGTGTCGATTAACGAGAGGTCTCGGGTTCAATCCTTACTTGGTGCATTTTTTTTTATTTCTAAGGTAGTTTTCTTTTCTATTTCTATTATTATTATTATTATTATTATTATTATTATTATTATTATTATTATTATTATTATTATTATTATTATTATTATTATTATTATTATTATTATTACTTGTATTGTTATGTTATCATTATGACTTACTAGTAGTATTGTTATTATCATTAATATTAATATCATTATTATTACTAGTACTAGTATTATCACCAAATATTATTATTATAATAAATATTACTACTAATATTATAATTAGGGGTTACGAATTGATGCTATAGAAACTTTAATTATTGTTTTAGAAATTAATATGAAGATTTTATTATTGTTATTAACAAAATGTATTATTATTAAAATTATCACTAGTAAAAAGATTGTTATAACTATTATTGTTATTATTGAGTATTAGGTATTATTATCAAAACTATTATTTTTATTACCATTACTATTAAATTATTCATGTTATTAAAAACTACTATTATTACCATTACTATGAGATTTATTATAAAAACTATCATTAATATTATCGTTTATAGAATTAATAACACTATTATCATTATTATTAGTATTATCATTATTATTATTGTTATCACCTAAAGTATTAATTTAATATTATTAAAATACAACTTTAACAACCAATTGATATTGATATATAAATATAATTAATACATATAACACAACAAACTTAATATTTTTATGTACCAAATGAATATATGAAATATATATTATTAATATAAAAAGGATATAACTAGTAAATCTATATATATATTTATTCAATTACAATTATGTGTATTAATAAATATATAAATGATATAGGTTCGTGAATCCGAGGCCAACCCCTGCATTGTTCAATATAGTCATATGTATTTTTACTACAAAATACATTAGGTGAGTTTTCATTTGCCCTTTTTACTCTTTACATTTTTGGGCTGAGAATACATGCAAATGTTTTATTAACTGTTTTACAATAATTAATAATTATATGCGTGAGTTTCATTTGCTCCCTTTTACTCTTTACAATTTTGGGGCTGAGAATACATGCAAATGTTTTATTAATTGTTTTACAATAATTATATGCGTGAGTTTTATTATTCCCCTTTTATATACATTTTTGGGCTGAGAATACATGCAAATGCTTTATTAACTGTTTTACAATATTTATATGCGTGAGTTTCATTTACTCCCTTTTAAATGCTTTTGCAATATATATTTTTGGGACTGAGAATACATGCGCTGCTTTTATAAATGATTTACAAAATAGACACAAGTACGTGAAACTACATTCTATGGTTGAATTATCGAAATCGAATATGCCCCTTTTTATTTAGTCTGGTAATCTAAGAATTAGGGAACAGACACCCTAATTGACGCGAACTCTAAAGATAGCTCTATCGGGCCCAACAAGCCCCATCCAAAGTACCAGATGCTTTAGTACTTCAAAATTTATATCATGTCCGAAGGAGGATCCCAGAATGATGGGGATATTCTTATATATATATTGTGAATGTCGGTTACCAGGTGTTCAATCCATATGAATGATTTTTGTCTCCATGTATGGGACATATGTTTATGAGAAATGGAAATATGAAATCTTGTGGTCTATTAAAATTATGAAATGATTATTTATGTTAAACTAATGAACTCACCAACCTTTTAGTTAACACTTTAAAGCATGTTTATTCTCAGGTATGACAGAAATCTTCCTCTGTGCAATTGCTCATTTTACTTATATTATTTGGAGTCATTCATGACATATTTCAAAAGACATTGCATTCGAGTCGTTGAATTCATCAAGATTATTGTTAAGTCAATTATAGTTAGATATATTATGAAATGGTATGCCTGCCGTCAACTTTTGATATAATGAAAAATTGTCTTTTCAAAAACGAATGCAATGTTTGTAAAATGTATCATATAGAGATCAAGTACCTCGCGATGTAATCAACTGTTGTGAATCGTTTATAATCGATGTGGACTTTGTTCGGATGGATTAGGACGGGTCCTTTCAGAACACTTGAAGGGCGTGCCCAGAACCAGGCTAATTTGATCTACTCACTCATGAAAGCTACATCAGATGGAATAGTCGAAGACTTAGAGCGATCAAGAGAGGTTAGCCTCACAGTCGAGAAATTATTTGTGGACATGAAGTCGGTGTTAAGCCTAATTGTGAGACCGCACCCGCTTCAGAAAAGTTTACATATCAAAGGAGGGCTGATGAAACCAGTTGCGAAGAACTTCCTTCTTCTCTCGAAGGAATAGCACGCCAATGGTTCGACAAATCACCCGCACCGCTCGTCATCGCTCCTCACGATATGGAAAGATGCCTCTTGCCCCATCTCTATAACATTGGGACGCCTAGGCAAACCCATATCAAGCAAGGACATGAAGAATCTGTGGGACAGTTCGCCGATAGGTACAGACGAGAAACCGTGCACCTCCTCGATTGGATGAAATCACAGGAATTTTCCAAAATCATCCATGATATTTGAAAAGGGCATCACTCACAATTATGGTGAAAACTGCGAAATATGGATCAGGAACACAACCAAACCTTGTCAAAAAATTGGCAAAAAGTCTTAAAGAAATTATGTGACAAAACCGTTTTCTCGAACTTTCAGTAGGCCGATGCGAATAACCGGATACGCCAGGCATGACAAATCCAAATTCTGTGATTTCCATGATGATTATGGACATGAGACTGACAGATGCAACGCTTTAACAAACAGAGTGGTGGCCTGTTTGAAGCGAGGTGAGCTTCGACATCTGATGATGCCCAAAGGATAGTCGCTAAGGGAAGAATATGATGAGCATCAGAGAAAGGAGCAAGATAAGATGATCCAAGTTGTCACCAGAAGAAGCATTAGTAACAAGACAGTACCTTCACACTTTCGAGAATACATGCAGGTCCCGTTCCTAATCTCCGAAGTTCAAGAGGTAAAGAGCGACCTCATCCTGGTTGGCGGACGTATGTCGGAAATCATATTTGAGTTGGAGTGTCTTTACGTAGACACTGGCAGTTGCGTAGATGTCATTTTTGAGTAGTGCTTTCTGAATCTTCTGCGCAAACTCAAAACCTGAAACCGTCGAAAGAAAGGTTCTGGGGCTGATATCGGCCAAAAAGTCACGTTTTTACCCCCGATATTAAGCCCTAAATCCATAAAGTTCCAAACTTTATCGCAAAAATAATCGATTTGTCGATTGATTTTGTAGATTAAGTAATTACGAAGGCGATGCAATAAGTATCAAGTAAAACGGAGCTGTGAAAAACGGTAAAAGTCAAGTTACGATCCAGGAAACAAGCTGACCAGGGCAGCAAACGGCCTGCCAAACGGCCTGCTACTATGGAAAATGGCTTGCCACATGGGTCGTGCAAACGGGCATAAAAACGATTAACCAAGCTAAACGGCCTCTGCAAGCGGCCTGCCAAACAGCCTGCCAGCCGTTTGCAGGCAAAATCCAAGTCTATTTAAAGGGCTTCTTCCATCTATTTCAACACACACTCAATTTCGAATTCACTTTATATTTTCAAACTTTTTAGTTAGTTTTTAGTAGTAGCTAGCTTAGCTTTTATTTTACGGAGGATATCCCGGCGAGTCCCTGCAATCTCGGGCAGATTTCTTCAGCCTTTTCAGGTTTTTATCCGAAACGCTTGTCTTTTGTATTAAACATGTATTGTTACCATTTATGTTTAATAATTCGTTCTGATATTACCATGTTAGCTTAATTAATCTATATGTTGCCATGATAGAAGTTTGGGTTAGCATAGTTATGTTAAATTAGTACGGTTACTATTGTTATGCTGAACTTGCGAGTCTGATAGATTTGTATGCTAGCATCTTAAGGATTGACCAACCTAGGTTGTGATCAGGACTTGTCAACCTATATGAACTTAGATACTTCATAGGATTAAGACCCCTGGTTATACTGTATCTGAAGATTCTATGAACTCGGTATGGCTGGAGTTATCGAGAGGCATCGAATGCGCTTTTAGGACACGAAACTTAGGAATTGAGACATGAATGACTTAGTATGCCTATTGACTGTTCCAATGAGACCTCTTAGGAGCTGTAAGATCTAGCTAGTACCTTCACTGTGTGACCCAAACCTATTGCATGTTCTTGTCTGATTGTTGCCCTAGGATTAAGTCATATTAACTTTTAGGCATCTCTAGTTTTCTGTCTGTTTTACTTTCAGTATATCAACTGTAATGATGTATAATGTTTGATTTGGTATGATCTCATTAGTATAATGAAATGGTTGTTAGTTTTCATTTAATGTTTTGTTAACTTAACCCGACGGACTCCTTCCATTTGTGATCAGTGTTCAATCAACAAGACACGCTGTTATTCAGTTAACTGAACTGATAACGAGAGTTAGGATTAGAAATCAACTCACTAATAAACCTAGTACTTTAATAAGGATAACCTCCGAGGTATAGATACCTTTCAATTATACAACCAAGTGACATGCTTTTCGCTACTCGACGAGAACTCTGAGAGTTTAGAGATAAGTAGGTTTGTGTATTTGGCTCATCCAACCAGATCTATACCATTCCAATCATAGCTTTAACATCAACTTAATTACCTTTTCCTAGCCCAAACTAATATCTTGGTCAACATTTCCTTGATCTGCATAATCCGGATATCCTTCCACTTTCTTTACTTTTCCGCATTTAGGACTATTAGCTTAAAACAAACTACTATCCTTTATTCAGGTAATTTAAACAAAGACAATTCTCCACTTGATCTTCAGTTCGTTAAACCATTCAAAAGCACGACCCTAGGTTAACTTACACCTTCGACCATTAGAAAGAAAAGTAAATTTAGGCCCCGCAAATATAAATAATAAACCACTGTTCGCTACTCTGATCAGCAAATTCTGACGTCTTGCGACCTACCGACATCGCACGAATAAAACCGTCCGTTTCATTCATATCATTGGTGTAATAAGTTTTTGGCGCCGTCACCGGGGATCGAATATTTTAATCGAGAAAGATTTTAAACAGACAAAAGTATTATTGGTGGTGTCTAAGAAAGACACTTATACACGGACTTGGTTGTTGGATTTTCCGAACAGTCTCTAATTATATTGGAACCAAAAGGATCATGCCTCTCCGTAGTCGGCCTGGCCACCAGAATACAAAGTAATCTATGAGAAATCGTATCAATTTGAATATTCGATAAGCTTAGTGACCGAATTTCAAGAATAATTGTTTCTATTAAATTATCGATCCTTTTAGTGAATTAATGTTTTCTAAAAGTTATTTTTAAGTTGTTTTAAACAGAAAATCTAAAAAAAATGGAACAACAAAACACCCTTGCTTCTATGCAAAAGTCATGCTTAGAAGAAAGAAGAGGACCAATCACCTTAGGAACCGAAGGAAGTCCTGAAATCAGTTCACACATGATTAAGCTGGTCAGTATGATCTGTAAATTTCAAGGATTACTGACTGACAATCCAAACTCTCACTTAAACAAATTTATCAGTCTAGTTGACTCTTTTAAGAAGGAAGAAAATGAGAAAAACATTTTAAAACTTCATCTTTTTCAATATTCTCTCTGTCTACACGCGCTTTAACATGTTTTGATGAGCTTAAACCGAATTCAATACATTCATGGGAAGAATTAACCACTAAGTTTTTAAACAAATTCTATCCACCTTCCCTACAAACCTGTTTAAGAAATGACATCACAAACTTTTCTCAAAAAGAAAACGAGTCATTGTGTCTAGCATGAAATATAGTAAAAGTGATGCTTAAAAGATGTCTGAATCATTCGTTAAGTCGGGCAGACATAATCTGCACGCTTTACAATGGTTTAACCAAGGATGATAAGTCTCTCCTAGACATGGCCTCGCAAGGCAATTTCATGTCACGAACAGTAGATGAAGCATGGAATCTTTTGGAAACAATAGCTGCATAACAGGAAGATTGGAACAATGAAGCTGCTGAGAAGGATGATGTTTTCGCTCATACGATACAAATGCTGGAAACCAGGTTACAAGATCTCGCCCTCACTTAGGGATGGCATCGGGCCGGGTTTGGGCCAGGTTTGAGTAATCCCGGACCCGGACCCGATAAGGAAAACTAGTCCCAAACCCGGACCAAATAACCAACGGGTAAACGGGTTTACTAACTAGCGGGTAAACGGGTTTAACCGCGGGTAAACGGGTACCCGTTTATTTTTTATTTTTTTTAGCAAATAAATATATTACCAAAAGCATATACAATCTATAACTCTGTAAATTATATGCTTTATTTATATGTGTATATTTGTACAGTATATATTATTTTCTATTTCCAATTATTATCACTATCAATTTTTAAATATTTTTATAAATCAGATTCTTGATTTGAATGTAGATGAAAATGTAAAGTTGATAGATGATAAATAAATATATAAATTCATAGTAACCTTGTAATCAACATATTTTTTAATTTATTTTTTGTTATTATTCATTTTTAATTATTATTGTTATTATTATTATTATGCGGGTAAACGAGCCGGGTACACGGGTCTTTATTTAAACCCAGACCCGAACCCGAACCCGAATATTTTTTGAAAATCAATCCCATACCCGGCCCGAGACCCGTAGACCTGGACCAGACCCGGCCCAATTATGTCGAGTTTCAGTTTTCCCCGTCGGGTTCGGGCTTTTTTGCCATCCCTACCCTCACTCTTCAAAGTTTACCAATTCCTAAAAGTTCTGATGCTACTAGAACCAATTTAAGGTATCCTTACCCTAGATGAGCACATAAACAGCAGAATAGCTCGGACTTTAATATAGTCCTCCCACTACACCAATCTACTATCCTCTCTAAGGAAATTTTAGTTGAATTTATGAAAAAGTAGTACACGATAAACCTTCAAGTCATAGAATGCCAAAACAAGTTTGATACTTTGATAAAAACTTTTGAAAAATTAATAGCCAATTTTCAGCTTACACTTAAATGATTAACCACTAAAGTTGAATTAGAGTGTAGTGAGTTTGATGCCCTAGTAGTCACTAGAGGTGGGAAGGAAACAACTATTGATATACCATACAAGATTTTTCCGATACGGAACCTGTGCCAATTGACCTAGTTGTCAATCCACCGGAACCTATCTCTCCTAAGGCCACATAAATTATTTATCACGCCCGCATACCTTTCCCAGGTAGGCTTAGGAAGGAAAAACAAGAAGATCAATTCGCTAAGTATTGAGATATTATTAAGAATCTGCATTTGAATGTACGACTAGTAGATGCTTTAGTAGAAATGCCAAACTGCGCTAAATTTTTCAAAGAACTGCTTTCAAATAAAGAGAGATTAAGAGAGATAGTTAGCTTGCCCTTAAGTGAAGAATGTTCATTAGTGTTACAATATGGTATTCCTCCTAAGTTAGGAGATACATGAAGATTTACAATACCTTGCTACCTGCAAGATGTCCAAATTAGCAATGCGTTAGCAGACTTAAGAGACAGTGTAAACCTAATGCCCTATTCATTATTCAAAAAGCTAGGATTAAAAGACTTAAGACCTACCAGAATGACTATCCAACTCGCGGACAGAACAGTTAAGATTCCTCGTGGAATAGCTGAAGATGTCCTAGTCAGAGTGGATAAGTTTGCATTCCCCGTTGATTTCGTCATTATGGATATTCAGGAAGACACGAAGGTCCCACTCATACTTGGCAGACCATTCTTGAATACTGCCAAGGTCGTAATTAATGTTCACGAGAAATCGTTGAAATTAAGAGTTGGAAGTGAAGAAGTCACATTCAATGTCGACCAACTCATGAGCCACCCCCGCGAAGAAGATATCTGTAGCGACCCCGACAAATCGTCAAGTGATGGCATCGGCTACGTGGGTCCCATTACCTGATTATAAGTCTTTAAGATAACGTTTGACCAAAATATGTCGCCTTCATTTCAAAATAAAGATTGTTCCAAAGTTTACAAGAATTGTTCAACCAAAAGTTAAGTTACAACGTTATAAGTACGATTGAAATCTAGGCGACACGGTTTAAAGTAAAGTCAAAAGACGCTCCATGAAATGCATGTATACTCGACATCGGATGCAAGTATCAAATAGTGAGCGGAAGCATGTATCACATATCGTGCAAGACCTGAGAAAAACATAGAAATCTGTCAACGAAAACGTTGGTGAAATCATAGGTTTAGTAAGTATTAAACGTTGTTTTTGTACCACAAGATTTTGTATTTCCATAACGTAGATTATCCAAATCATTTGCATTCCAAAAGTGTTGTTATACGCGAGCACTCAATTATCAAAACTTAACCAACGTTACCCCATCACACAGTGCTAGAACCCACACTAAAACACAAAAATATATTTCATCCGCATAACGGTAGCGAACCGTCCGAATGAGGGTTTGTTAAACCCGTATGGCCACACAATATAAGTTCTCGCTTACACCCTGCAAGTGTAACTAATGATAATCGAATTGAGGCATTTTTGTTCTAACTCGCACGTGGAATGTTTGTTTTCACACTTGTGTTCAAAACATAAAAGTAAGTAGTACAAGATGTAACAAAGTATATGTTTTCTCAGCCCACGATTTAAAAGTATAAAAGTTGTTGAAAAGGTGGGACTATGATCTCACCTTGAGTGCACGAGTAGTAAAGTACTTCACAAAATAACGTGTGCGAAGGATAGTGCTAGTCTTGACCTAAACAAATAGGTCGTATCAATAACGGTAAACACGATAGGTCAAAGATGTTCAATTAGTCCTATGGCTCGTTACGACTCAATAATGTAGCATGTGAGTCAAGTTGTCATGTTTCATGCAAGGTACAAGTATAAAAACATGTTAGAACGATTGCACAATTATTTGGTTAAGTTTGATTAAAAGTCAACTTGGTCGGGTCAAAGTCAACGGAAAAGTCAACGGGGTCGGGTTGGGTATCCGACAATTTTTCTAAGTTATATAATCATATATGAGCATGTTGGCCAAGTTTCATGTTAATCGGAGGTCCGTAGCATAGCAAACATTTTTATGTCAAATGACCAAAGTAAACAGCCCGTTTTAGTACAATGGGACGGCGTCCCAATTGGCTAGACGGCGTCCAGGTTTTAAGGTTGGGACGGCGTCCCGAGAAGCTAGACGGCGTCCCGGTTTTAAGTTTGGGACGGCGTCCCGAGAAGCTAGACGGCGTCCAGATCGTTTTCCAGGCCCTGTTTGCTGTATTTCCTAAGTGCACGAACCAAAACACAAACCAACACATTTCATGACCCGCAAACAATCAAGATATGTATCTTATATCATCGGAAAGCTCTTTCGACAAGGAACGCAACTAAGCACTTTTCATCAAGCAAAAACATCATATACTATAACCGAAATCCCGACAAGTGATCAATAGAGGTTTATTTTCAAGTTTCAAGTTTATCAATTGCAATTTAAGTTTCGGGAATCCAATTTATACATCAAAATGAAGCTAACGATACTAGTAACACTTTTAAAACATGCACATTAACAATCTAATAACATTTGATCATCCAAAATCAAGGATTTAGCAAGTAATTTTCATATTGAACTAGTTACACCAAAAACAACGAATCGAGCATACAAATTACATACACGACATCACAATGAGCCATAGACACTAATTAACAACATTTCAAGTCAAAAACACGAATTTAGAGAAATCTAGAGTTTTAGAAATGTTACCCAAACTTGATGATATTGGTATCAAAATGTAGAGGATGAAGAGAGGATCACGAAAATGTAATTTGTTTTGATGTTTGCTTCTCCAATCGGATTTAGATGATGATTGAATGAATTTGGAATTTGGGTGTGTTCTTGCTAGAGAGAAAGAGAGAGAGAGGGAGATGGTTGAATGGTGGTGATTGGGGTGGACTAGGTGACCTAGTCAACTAGTTTGCCCCGTGTCAATTTTAGTCCCTCGAGTTTGTAGTCGGGTGCGGAAAATACCTAAACGGAATATTTTAAAACGCGTATTAACGGAAGATATTAAAATCCGATAACGAGAAATTTAGAATGTTAGCTAACGGAGGTTACGAATCTAGATACGAGGAATATTATCTAAAAAGAAAAAGACGGCGTTAAAAATAATTTAACGGAAAAATGCGGGATGTTACATTATCCACACCTCAAAAGAAATTTCGTCCCGAAATTTAGTTGGAAGTAATAGTCGATGTCTCTTACTCGGGACTTAGTGTAGTAACTCTACGAATGATTGAAGGTACTTTCTTGGACATTCCACGAATCCGGATAGTCGGGGTGTTACGTTGTATTAGGGCTTGGTTTTACGATCCAAAAGTTCAGCCGGTTTTTCCTATGAGGAGGAGTTTGTCATCAATAGTTGGTGCATCTAGAAGGATTGCACGTTCCTGTTCCGCAGGACACGTTTCTAAGTTTGTTACACGAAATGTAGGGTAAACGGAAACTTAATTGAGTCGGCCGTTCTAAATGGTAGGAAACGGCTCCAATACGCCCCAAGGTTTCAAAAGGTTCAATATTGCGGATATAACCTTCCTCGATTTCCCAAAATGAATTACACCTTTCCAAGGTGCGGTTTCTCAATATTACGCTGTTACACACTGGGATTTGTGAGGTTTTCATCTAAGTTTGGTATGACTCTTTTGGGCGACTACGGGACGTCTCGAGCCCTTCTCGGACTTGGATTATCTCAATTGTTGTTTCTTGATGGAGTTCAGATTTCGGTGGTTGATGCTTTGGTTAAATGAACAGGGGTATGACATTAGCGGTCATATAGGGTTTCGGAAAGTGCGGGTGAACACACGAGTGGCAACTACTGTTGTACGAGTGATCTACTAAAGGTGACAATACGAGTTTGTGACATGTCTTTCCAAGACGTAAATCGTTCGTTTGTTCGGTTCGTCGGTTTGTGGGTGGTACGCGGTACTCATGTCTAAACGGGTCTCCAAGGTTTCTTGTAAAACTAGAAGTGAAACGAGTATTTCGATACGGAATAATTGACAAAGATACGCCGTGTTGGAATAGAATCTCTTAAGATACGTTTGAACAAGTTAGTTAGGGTTCGAAAAATGTTCGTTAGGACTATTCACCCTCGTGGCGAATACTAATGTAAGATGATGAAATTCTCCATCCATGGAGAAATGTTACAAGGAGTTTCTTTAAACGGAAATGCGAGCGATAAAGATAGGAGTGAAATGAGGACTTAGAATAGGATGAGCTTGCATCTCGAGGTTGCCATAACGTGCCTCTAGTTGTCAAAAGTTGAAGTCTGAAAGAGAAACGAGGTAGTACACGTAGTTGTATAGTTCGGGGTTGAATAATAGTTGACCGATTATCAGAAACACAAGGGCGTTAAGTCAAAGAAGAGTGAAGTATCGTTGGATTGTGTGTTATCTTAAATTCCAGTAATATCAGACGGTGACGGTGAAATAACAGAGGTATGTAGTGTGGTACGTGATGACGAGAAGTTTGATCGGATCCACAATTTAGTATTCGAATTCTTCGTATAAAATAATGAATTTTAGTTATGTTGATTTTTTTTTTTTTTTTTTTTTTTGTTGAGTCGAGAGAGTATGCCTTTCGGCGTTCAAATAGAAATATTTCCATGTTCGAGTTCCATCTGTTGCTATACGATTTTAACTAGAAATGTGGGTGTGAAGAATCACGTTCAAGGCTCAGACATGAAGAGGTTTAAAGTTGTGTAACACGAGAAAAGTCAGAAATGAATCTTCGGTAACAACCGGTGAGATCTAAGATTTTTACGAATACAAGTCTGAGTTGGGAGAGTTTCCTGATTACATGTGGCTTGATTTCGAGATTGATTGTAATGCCTTGACCATTAACATCATGGTCTAGAAAATTGGACTTCGTTCAACAGAAATTCTCACTCGGAGAATTTGGTATAAAGTTGCTCTTTTCTCAAAAGTTAGAGCGTAAGATGGTGATGTTGTTCGTTTTCCTTCTTTACTTGAATAGGTTAAGATGTCATCTATAAATACGATAACAGATTAGTCTAGATAAGTTGCATACGTGGTTTAGGAGGTTCATGAATACGGACGGAGTCCTAAATAAATCGACGGTACTAAGAGAGACTTACAACTAACGTTGCGAGTTCGGAAAAATGGCTTAGGAGACATCGTCTCCCTTAACCCCCAATTGGTGATAACCGGAACGGAGGTCGATTTGGAACATACGGGATTCGTGCAAAAAAATCATGAGGTCATGGATGCGAGGGAGAGGGTATCGGTTTCCAACCGAAAATTTCTTAGTTCACAATAATCTATTCATAAATGTAGGGCAACAATTTCTCCTTAATGAATAGGTTTTGAGTTCCTTAGTTCTATTGGTGTCGAGTTCAATTTCTTAACGTATATCCTCCGATAATATTTATAGGCACACAATATTTTTCCGTTGGTCGCTTAAATCGCCTAAATAGTATCTAGGGGGAAAAGATGGAAGGTAATGAGTACAAGTCAAAGTATTGGTTGTAAAACGTCTAGCGGTAATCGAATCGAACAAGTATGAAATATACGGTTGGTTGTGAAGAAACGTACCCGTGACTAGTCCATCATCGTCTCGGGCATCCTAGGTGTCGATGTTGTAAGTTCAACGGCGCGCGTTGGTTTTTGCTTTATTCTTTGGGCATTCATTCCTAAAATGACCCGATTGGCCACATTTGTAGCAAATACTCGGCTTTGGTGCGTCGGGCCCCTTTTGAGTGACGGGGGCGGTACTTCCACAATACTTGGCAATATGACCACTACCTTGGCACCGATGGCAAATTAGCTTGCCACATTCACCAAAATGATGCTTGTGGCATTTGTTGCAAAAAGGTCGTGTCCCGGCATAACTTTTCTTGCCGACGGGGGTGAGAGGTTCCTTGGAAAAGTTGTTGTTGTAGTTACTCGATTGGGGGGCTTCCCTTTTTCTTTTGTTGTCACCCGACTCATCCTCGGCTTTAGGTGCCGGCACTTCAATCTCATCTACCGTTTCGATCAATTGACGGGCCATATTCAGGGCCTCTTGGTGATTATTGGGTTTGGATGACATTACTCCTTGTTTGATGCTCTTGGGAAGACCATCCATGTAAAGTTCAACCCTTAGAGGTTCGGGGGTCACGAGGTTTGAGCACATCAAGGATAGCTCAGAAAATCGTTGATTATATGCCTTTAGGTCATTCCCGACCGCTTTTAAAGTTCTTAGTTCGTGTTCGAGCTTACGGGTCTCTTCGCGCGGGAAGTATTCGGTGATCATCTTTTTCTTTAAGTCGGCCCATGAGAGTGTGTGGGCTTCATCGATACCCACCGACAGCACATACGTATTCCACCATGTGAGGGCGATACCGGCAAAAGTGTGGGTGGAATATTTGACTTTGTCTTGGTCCCGACAACCGCTTATGCTAAAAACGGCTTCTGTTTGCTCAAACCATCGGGTGAGCACAACCGGTCCTCCGGTCCCATCGAAGGTGTGAGGTTTGCACCCCATGAAAGTTTTGTAGGAGCAACCCTCGTTTGAATTACCGGTTCCATGGTTGTTGTGGTTGTGGTTGTTATTGATGTCGGAGGAGATACTAGCCATAGCCGCACCTATGGCGGTGGCTATCATACGTTGGAGGGCTTGTTCGGGAGTTTCGGGAGGAGCGCGTCGACGAGCCATTGTTCCTTCATGACACAAGAATATCGTTGGTTAGTATTCTAAATAATACTAACCGCGATATGGAATAAAGATAAAGAGAAAAATTATCCTTGACTCGCCTTAAATTCTTTATGTCATAATGTCGGAACGTCCATGTGAATCACCGTAATATAATCCCGGAAATTATATTACCCTGATTCTCATGTGCATTTAACATTACTTCATAAAGTCAAGGTGGCGCGTCAACAAAATTTATTAACGTAAGATTAAGATCGAATACGAGTTAGATATGATAGAAGAGTTCGAGTATAAATGCACAAATAGTCAAGTAATTCTTACTTCAGTCTATATGCCGGTTGTAGTCTAGATTCACCTATGTACCCTATGACTCGGGGTGGACACAAATGAACTCTAAATCCCTACAACCAAGGCTCTGATACCACTTGTAGCGACCCCGACAAATAAGTGACGGCGTCGGCTACGTGGGTCCCATTACCTGATTATAAGTCTTTAAGATAACGTTTGACCAAAATATGTCGCCTTCATTTCAAAATAAAGATTGTTCCAAAGTTTACAAGAATTGTTCAACCAAAAGTTAAGTTACAACGTTATAAGTACGATTGAAATCTAGGCGACACGGTTTAAAGTAAAGTCAAAAGACGCTCCATGAAATGCATGTATACTCGACATCGGATGCAAGTATCAAATAGTGAGCGGAAGCATGTATCACATATCGTGCAAGACCTGAGAAAAACATAGAAATCTGTCAACGAAAACGTTGGTGAAATCATAGGTTTAGTAAGTATTAAACGTTGTTTTTGTACCACAAGATTTTGTATTTCCATAACGTAGATTATCCAAATCATTTGCATTCCAAAAGTGTTGTTATACGCGAGCACTCAATTATCAAAACTTAACCAACGTTACCCCATCACACAGTGCTAGAACCCACACTAAAACACAAAAATATATTTCATCCGCATAACGGTAGCGAACCGTCCGAATGAGGGTTTGTTAAACCCGTATGGCCACACAATATAAGTTCTCGCTTACACCCTGCAAGTGTAACTAATGATAATCGAATTGAGGCATTTTTGTTCTAACTCGCACGTGGAATGTTTGTTTTCACACTTGTGTTCAAAACATAAAAGTAAGTAGTACAAGATGTAACAAAGTATATGTTTTCTCAGCCCACGATTTAAAAGTATAAAAGTTGTTGAAAAGGTGGGACTATGATCTCACCTTGAGTGCACGAGTAGTAAAGTACTTCACAAAATAACGTGTGCGAAGGATAGTGCTAGTCTTGACCTAAACAAATAGGTCGTGTCAATAACGGTAAACACGATAGGTCAAAGATGTTCAATTAGTCCTATGGCTCGTTACGACTCAATAATGTAGCATGTGAGTCAAGTTGTCATGTTTCATGCAAGGTACAAGTATAAAAACATGTTAGAACGATTGCACAATTATTTGGTTAAGTTTGATTAAAAGTCAACTTGGTCGGGTCAAAGTCAACGGAAAAGTCAACGGGGTCGGGTTGGGTATCCGACAATTTTTCTAAGTTATATAATCATATATGAGCATGTTGGCCAAGTTTCATGTTAATCGGAGGTCCGTAGCATAGCAAACATTTTTATGTCAAATGACCAAAGTAAACAGCCCGTTTTAGTACAATGGGACGGCGTCCCAATTGGCTAGACGGCGTCCAGGTTTTAAGGTTGGGACGGCGTCCCGAGAAGCTAGACGGCGTCCCGGTTTTAAGTTTGGGACGGCGTCCCGAGAAGCTAGACGGCGTCCAGATCGTTTTCCAGGCCCTGTTTGCTGTATTTCCTAAGTGCACGAACCAAAACACAAACCAACACATTTCATGACCCGCAAACAATCAAGATATGTATCTTATATCATCGGAAAGCTCTTTCGACAAGGAACGCAACTAAGCACTTTTCATCAAGCAAAAACATCATATACTATAACCGAAATCCCGACAAGTGATCAATAGAGGTTTATTTTCAAGTTTCAAGTTTATCAATTGCAATTTAAGTTTCGGGAATCCAATTTATACATCAAAATGAAGCTAACGATACTAGTAACACTTTTAAAACATGCACATTAACAATCTAATAACATTTGATCATCCAAAATCAAGGATTTAGCAAGTAATTTTCATATTGAACTAGTTACACCAAAAACAACGAATCGAGCATACAAATTACATACACGACATCACAATGAGCCATAGACACTAATTAACAACATTTCAAGTCAAAAACACGAATTTAGAGAAATCTAGAGTTTTAGAAATGTTACCCAAACTTGATGATATTGGTATCAAAATGTAGAGGATGAAGAGAGGATCACGAAAATGTAATTTGTTTTGATGTTTGCTTCTCCAATCGGATTTAGATGATGATTGAATGAATTTGGAATTTGGGTGTGTTCTTGCTAGAGAGAAAGAGAGAGAGAGGGAGATGGTTGAATGGTGGTGATTGGGGTGGACTAGGTGACCTAGTCAACTAGTTTGCCCCGTGTCAATTTTAGTCCCTCGAGTTTGTAGTCGGGTGCGGAAAATACCTAAACGGAATATTTTAAAACGCGTATTAACGGAAGATATTAAAATCCGATAACGAGAAATTTAGAATGTTAGCTAACGGAGGTTACGAATCTAGATACGAGGAATATTATCTAAAAAGAAAAAGACGGCGTTAAAAATAATTTAACGGAAAAATGCGGGATGTTACAATATCAATCTCGCTGATTCTTTTCAAGAACTCGTTAACGAATATCTAGAGGATAGCATGACTATATGTAGTCAAGATCATATTTCTAAGGATCTGTTCTTTACACCACCTGAAGAAAATCTTGACGTCCATTCAGCCATAGATCCTAGTTAAAATCAATCTCCCCTCTCCGAAAGTAACTTTCTCGGTAAGACTATCCAAATAACACCGCTAGGTCAAGGCATTATCCTACCTCTGTTAAGGAGAAGACCGAATGAAGAAACAGATTTCATTTCGGTATTTCAGGAACCACAGTCAAAAGAGGACTGTGTTGAGATTCCTGAACCAATATTCGAAACTAAAGAAGACGTTTTTGAAGAAGAAGCATTAAGGAGGACAATTTCTGAACCAAAGATCAAATAACATCAGTGACCGCTATTAAGGATGAAGAATCAGAATTTCAGGAGAGATATAACTCATTAGACAGAGTAGAAATAGCTAGAATGAAGCCATCTAGCGAGGAACCTCTGGAATTGAAATTGAAGAAATTACCCGAACATCTGGATTATGCATTCTTAAAAGGAGAATCACAACTCCCTGTAATCATTTCAAAAGACCCCAGGCCACACGAGAAGGTAAAATTGATTCAGTACTCAAATCACATAAGAAAGCAATTGCTTGGAAGATTTTCGACATAAAAGGAATCAGTCCCAACTATTGCACCCACAAGATCTTCATAGAAGATGATTTCAAACCATCAGTTCAGAGGCAAAGAAGGGTCAATCCTATGATTCAAGAAGTCGTCAAGAAAGAAGTAATCAAACTTCTGGACGCCGGTCTAATCTATCCTATTTCTGATTCGCCATGTGTCAGTCCTGTTCAAGTTGTACCCAAGAAGGGAGGAATGACCGCAATCCAAAATGAGAATAATGAACTTATTCTAATACGGGAGGTCACTGATTGGAAGGTTTGCATAGATTATCGTAAACTTAATGATGCAACCTGGAAAGATCATTTTCCATTACCATTCATTGATCAGATGTTGAAACGTCTATCAGGAAATGAGTTATATTGTTTCCTTGCTGGTTTTTTCTGCTACTTTCAATTTTCCCTCGATCCAAAGGACCAAGAAAAACAATCTTCACCTGTCCTTATGGAACATTTGCCTATCGACGCATACCCTTTGGGTTATGCAATGCACCAGCTACATTTCAGCGATGCATGGTAGCGATATTCCACGACATGATTGAATGTTGTATGGAAGTCTTCATGGATGACTTCTCAATTTTTGGTAGTACCTTTGACTCGTGCCTTTCTAATCTTGATAAGATGCTCACCCGGTGTGAAGATTCGAATTTAGTTCTAAATTGGAAGAAATGTCACTTCATGGTAAAAGAAAATATAGTTTTAGGACATAAGATTTCAAAGTCAGGAATAGAAGTCGATAAGGCTAAGATTGAAACTAAAGCTAAACTTCCAGAACCTACCATAGTAAAAGCGGTAAGGAGTTTCCTTGAATGCGTCAGTTTCTACCAACGTTTCATGAAAGACTTTTCAAAGGTCACGCGACCTATTACTCATCTCCTCGGAAAGGAAGTTCTGTTTGTCTTCAATGAAGAATGTGTGCAAGCATTCAACTTTCTAAAGGAACGGCTCACACATGCACCCATCATGATAGCTCCTGATTAGAGTTTACCATTAGAAATCATGTGTGATACGAGTGACTTTGTAGTTGGAGCTGTACTAGGACAACAAAAAGATAAGTACTTTCATCCAATATATTAAGCCAGCAAAACCTTGACCGGAGCTCAAGAGAATTACACTACCATGGAAAAGGAGCTGCTAGCAGTAGTTTTCGCCTTCGACAAATTCTGTTCCTATCTCATCCTGTCCAAAACTATGGTTTACACAGATTATTCAGCCCTCAAATGGCCTGCCAGTCATTTGGAGACAAAATCCAAGTATAATTAAAGGGCTTCTTCCATCCATTTCAATACACACTCAATTTGGAATTCACTTTAATATTTTCAAGCTTTTTAGTTAGTTTTTAGTAGTAGCTAGCTTAGCTTTTATTTTTCGGAGGATATCCCGACGAGTCCCTGCAATCTCGGGCAGATTTCTTTAGGGTTTTCAGGTTTTTATTCGAAACGCTTGTCTTTTGTATTAAACATGTATTGTTACCATTTATGTTTAATAATGCATTTCGATATTACCATGTTAGCTTAATTAATCTGTATGTTGCCATGATAGAAGTTTGGGTTAGCATAGTTATGTTAAATTAGTACGGTTACTATTGTTATGCTGAACTCACGCAAGTATTCTCAGCCCAAAAATATAAAGGGTAAAAAGGCAAATGAAACTCACGCATATAAATATTGTAAAATAGTTAATAAAGCATTTACATGTATTCTCAGCCCAAAAACATAAAGAGTAAAAGGGGCAAATGAAACTCACACATATAAATATTGTAAAACAGTTATTAAAGCATTGCATGTATTCTCAGCCCAAAAATGTAATGAGTAAAAGGGAGCAAATGAAACTCACCATACTGTATTTCGTAGTAAAAATACATATAACGTCAATGAGCAAGTGCAAGGTTGGCCTCGGATTCACGAACCTAAATTAATTATATATATTTATGTGTTGGTCAATATTTGTCTAACAAATTAGGTCAAGTCATAGTGTACCACAATCCTAATGCTCGAGACTAGTATGCAAAAGTCAACAAAATGTAAATTTGACTCAAAATAATTTCTAAAAATCTATACATGATTAATATATAGTATAAATATCGTCATTTTATATTTTTAAAAGATTTATTAGAGTAACTAATATAATTTATTTATTAATAAATAAAATTTTATATTAAATTTATATAATAAAATATACTTTTATATATATTAAGTAATAAAATTTATAGGGTTCATTTAATATCATAAAGATAATATGATAGGTATTATTAAAGTAAGTTATTACACGTAGTAAAATATGTTTGTATTACATATTTATTTGATTAAATAATATCTATAATGATAATAAGTAAAAGTTGTATTATTTTGTAATAATAATTATTATTATAAAAATATCAATATTTATAATTACTAAGATGACATTATGATAAAACGATAATTCTAATTATGATAACTTTAATATTTACGATAATTTTTAATATTATCTTTAAAATAATAATTCTATTTAAAATAATAATAATAATGATATTTTATAGTAACAATGAGATTTCTATTAAAATAACAATTTTTGTTAAAATGATAGTTTTAATACTAACGATACTTTTAATAATAATAGTAATGATAAAAATAATAAGAACGATAATTTTATCTAAATCAATATCTTATAATATTTTAATTTCATCATGATACTCTTACTCATTATTTCCTAATCATTTCGTTTAATAGCTTTTAATCGTCTTTTATATCGTGTTCATAATAATGATAATAATAGTAATCAAAATAATTAGGTGTTACTAATATTAGTTTTAATTACAATAATACTAATAATGATAATTACTATGACATTATTAACGATAATGATAATATAATAATAATAATAATAACAATAACTATTTTTAAATAATGATATATATATTAATAATGATAATAATAATAATGATAATAATAATAATAATAATAATAATAATAATAATAATAATTAGATAATAATAATAATACTAATTATAACTTTAATGATAATAACGATAGTAATAATAATAAAAATAAAATTTTTTAATGATAAATCCTTTTATTGATAAAGATAATAATAATAATAATAATAATAATAATAATAATAATAATAATAATAATAATAATAATAATAATAATAATAATAATAAGATAAAACTAGAACGACGATAATAACGACGATAATAATAATCATTTTTAATAATAATACAAAAATTCGATGGACTATAACTTCAAATCCGTTCATCGAAATCATTCGATATGTAAATGAAAAGTTCTTAATTTTTCGCTAGCTTTCCAACGACATGCATATCTTATACCTTATCTCAGTCGCATATATAAATAATTTAGGATTTAACATAACCTAACTAAAGGCAATATTAAAAGTACAAACATGCATAATCCTATATACTCGAGCACTAGTCAGGGATACACTATTAGTATGTAAAAGTTAAATTATGAGTACTCACGTATCAATATTGAGATTCAATATTGCAGGAAAGGTACGTAGACGCAACGGAGATGATAAACACTAGTTTGACTCACGAGCAATACTCCCGAACCATACCCATAACCTTCATAGCTATAACCCATAATTTCCTTAGCTCTATCCCGCTCGAAAAACAATTTCGAAATCACTCGGACATCACTCCGTCGTAATATTTTATGTATACTAATAATATCTTGAAACAATACGGAGTAAATATATATATATGTAAATCGATTGAGAGAGTTTAGAGAAAAATATTTTCAAGTTTCTATGAAATAATGAAACCTATTGAGTTCTATTTATAATAGATTTTTGAATTATTAAAGTGAATTATTAAAGTATGAATTATTAAAGTGAATTATTAAAGTATGAATTATTAAAGTGAATTATTAAAGTGAATTATTAAAGTATGAATTATTAAAGTGAATTATTAAAGTATGAATTATTAAAGTGAATTATTAAAGTATGAATTATTAAAGTGAATTATTAAAGTTAAAGTAAAGTAAAAATAAAGTAAAGGTAAAGTTTAAGTATAGTAAAAGTATAAAACTATGTACGTATAATACGCGTATAAATATATATAATATTAATTTAAATCGTTATATATATTTAATATAAATATCGTTATCTTTATCATACTGGTTAAGTAATGAGTTGTCAAAAGTGGTTCTAGATATTTATAAAAGTTATATATGTTTTAATAATAATGTTCTTTTTAAACTGAAAATATTTTTGTACGTTTGAAACTAAATCAAATAAATATGATAATTTTGTTTTCCAAAACTAAATATATTTAAGAATCATTTTGTTTAAAGGTTAAAATAATGGAAATTGTTATATCATAAAACGTTTTTAGAAAAGTAGAATCATATATATTCATAATAGATTTCAAGTTTTTAAATTACAGTCTGTTGGTGAAGCATGCGATAAAGTTCAAAGGTTAATTAAACGTATGAAATTATTTTAATAAAAAATGTCGAGTTACTTAACTTGTCGATATCCAACATCTAAGTTATTTACACTCCACGTTCTTACTTATAAATCACTTTACCATTTTTCGAATGTTGTCAAAAAGAATAGATTTCTTAAATCACAGTGGACCTCATAACATAGACCCGTAATCATATCACAATGTATCTGATAAATCAATCATTTGATATTATCTTCTAATTCCATCGATAAACATATTGAAACAAATACGTTCATGTAAAGTATTATACGTTTAATACTTTATTAATATTCTCAAGTTATATAATATATATATATATATATACATATATATATACATATTTATTTATATATAACGGTTCGTGAATCGTCGGAATTTGGTCGAGGTTATAATGAATGTATGAACACAATTTAAAATTCTTGAGATTTAACTTAACAAACTTTGCTTATCGTGTCGGAATAATATAAAGATAAAGTTTAAATTTGGTTGAAAATTTCCGGGTTGTCACATCAAAGAGGTGTGGTTATGGTGGTACGGTGAAGAAACAATGAAGTGGGTCTTGGTGATCTTAAATCTCAATCTCTTTGTGTATATATTTATTAGGAGATAGGAGATATTTATTGCATAATTATAATATTAATAATTGATAATGATTATAATAATAACAAGAAGTGGAATGACAAGTGGTACACAGTAATGCAGCCGGCTCTTTGGAGTCTTCTTCTACCGACACTAATTCACGGAATAGAATTCGTGGTTCGTTGCTAAAAAGTTAACATATAAAAGTGTTCCTAAAAATCCCAAATTTTTATATTAATTATCTTTATTTATTTCAGTCATTGTGGTATAAAATTCAGTCATTAATTATTAAATAAAAATTACATTAATTATTCACTTCCAATCTCAAGTAAAATAGAAAAAGTTTTAAAATTCAACAAATAATTCCTAAATACATTTTTAATAAGTCTATAATTTGTAAAACTCATTTTTCAGATCATCGTTTATTGTAAAATCAAATAAGTTCGAATTTAACTTGTTTAATATTGATCGAATGATAAATGATTGTAACCGTCGTTCACTAAATAAATTCAAAATCACATATATTTAGTATACTTTATATATTTACTTTAATAATAAATTTTATTATATCTTATATTAATTTACATATTATTTATAACAACAATTGCATATAACAATTTCTTATATATAATTATTTATATTTACCTATTTATATATATATATATATATATATATATATATATATATATATATATATATATATATATATATATATACCTATATATATACCTATCTATCTACAAATAATGGTTCGTGAATCTTCGGAAATGGTCAAAGGTTATATGAATTCATGAAAACAGTTCAAAAATTTTGAGTCTCAATATTACAGACTTTGCTTATCGTGTCGATTTCATATTAAGATTAAGTTTAAATTTGGTCGAAAATTTCCGGGTTGTCACACTTTGTAACTTAAGTTGTGTTTTTTATGTGTTGTTCCTAGAAAGATACCATCGCACCGCTTATGTAACGATGTTAGCAGAAAAACTATTGTAATCAATATCGGAAATATGCCTATGTTTCTTTTGTTTTTCAAGATATTGTCTGCAAAAATCTTTATGCCATATATAATGAAAATTAGCTCTTTAACTTGGACTGGTGCGTACGGTCACGAATACCACGTGCACTCCTGCCTTTGAAGGGGCGTTTTCTCCATCCCCCGCGCGGCAGAAGTTTGTTTGGCGACAAGCTAGATTTTATTACCGGAAGGTGACGAACATTGGTTTGTCCTAGCCACACCAGAGCAGAATACGAGAGCTGCAAGTCATGACTATAAGCGATAGGTTTGGTCACCCTTGACCACAGTCCTAAGTGTTGGCGCACTTAGAAGACTCTCGATGCGCAGCTATTAGGGTGCATGATTTAAGTCTATGTTGTGTGCACAACAACATATATATAAATCACTCATTGACATGTCTTGAGTATAATATGCGGTTAACAAATTTAATTTGTTTAAGCCATGCATGTAACGTGCTTAAAATGATTAAGTAGATTTGTGCACAATTGGTGTCACCACAATTCACAAGTACAATCCTAAACCCGGTATCATGCATGCACAATATTCAAGTACAAATACTGAAAGTAATAACGCGAATAGTAGGACACATTACTTAAAAGAATGAAACACTTCATTCAATCAGATGTTAATTAAAAAAGCGCAGTGCGCATGAAATACACAAACAGAAACTACAAAATAGCGTTATAAGCTGTGCGGCAGCGACCTCTTCAACTTGGGTCATAGCTACAAGATCGGGCACATTCACGTGCTCCAGCACGCTTACAGCAGCTTTTTCCTCCGCAGCAGAATTTGGAGGCATCATCTTGACTACAACAGGACGTGGAGTAGCAGGAAGTGAAACGTGCTTCTTCAAAAACTTCCAGAACTTGCATCTCTCGGCTGCTTTAATAGCATCCGCTGCCCTATTGTATGCATCATTCATAGCAGGAGAATTACAGGCACGCGTAATCAGCCCGAGAAGCCCAAGCTTTAGAGTGGAGAACTGATCCCAGGCGTACTTGTGCATCTCATTCAGTTCCTCAAGCTGCGCGAAATGCCGCTCGACAGCTTTGATGAGATTGACATTGGCAGTCCTCAGTTGATCCATCTCCGCCTTTACCTGCTCAAGGCATCCTGCCCTGAGCTAGACTCACCCTTCAGCAGCGCGTACTTGTCTTTAAACCTAGAGGCATCGTGGAAAAAAGTGGTGAGCATTGTCTGTACGTCCATGTACAGGTCTGCCTCTGGACTCCTCATCTTGAACAGTTCCATCGCGCTTGCAGGAGTGTAGTCCATCAAGAACTTCAGTTGGGTTGTAGCAGCTCCGGATGGAATATCCAAAAACTCCGACAGCTTGTTAAATTGCAAAAAGACATCCTTAGGAGGATGGTACGTTCCCTCACCGCTCTCTGTACAATATGAAAAGGATAAAATAAACCATTGGAAAGCAGTACAACAAATCGAAGTAATAAGGAGTTGTAAGAAGGAGTGCGCTTACTGTAGTGACCCAAACTTTTCCATATTTATATATATTAATTGAGATTGATATTTACATGATTAAATGTTTCCAACATGTTAAGCAATCAAACTTGTTAAGACTTGATTAATTGAAATATGTTTCATATAGACAATTGACCACCCAAGTTGACCGACGATTCACGAACGTTAAAACTTGTAAAAACGACATGACGATATATATATGGATATACATATGGTTAACAGGAGATTATGATAAGTAAGTATCTCCATAAGTATATTAACAATAAGTTATATACATATAAACAAGACTACTAACTTAAGGATTTCAAAACGAGACATATATGTAACGATTATCGTTGTAACGACATTTAAATGTATATATATCATATTAAGATATATTAATATATCATAATATCATGATAATATAATAATTTAACATCTCATTAGATATAATAAACAATGGGTTAACAACATTAATTGAGATCGTTAACTTAAAGGTTTCAAAACAACACTTACATGTAACGACTAACGATGACTTAACGACTCAGTTAAAATGTATATACATGTAATGTATTTAGATGTATTAAAATACTTTTGGAAGACTTCAAGACATATATCAAAACACTCATACTTAACGAAAATGGTTACAGTTACTTTCCCATTCTTTTCTTTCATCAAGAATTCTAGTCGTATTCTTACCCGTATTATACACAGCTTCAAAACGTACTTACTATGGGTATATACCAATAGGAACTAGCATGGGATTCCACTCTTGATTATGTCATGTATGACTAATCAATTTTAACTTCTACCATGAGCTAGTTAACTAACTAGAACTCCTTTTAACCCCACTCACCACTCACCAATTACCACTCATCATTCACTCCATTTCACTTCCAATTCTCTTTCTAATTCTCTCTCAACACACACACACACTATTATGAACGTATTTTTCAGTAGTTAATCATCATCTTCATCAAAAATCACTTCAAGAATCAAGCTATAATCATCATAGGAAGAACACTTCAAGAACACTTCAAAAATCCCTTCAAGTTTACTAATTTACTTCCAAGCTTTCTAATCCATTCCAAGTAATCATCTAAGATCAAGAAACCTTTGTTATATACAGTAGGTTATCTTTCTTATTCAAGGTAATATTCATATTCAAACTTTGATTCAATTTCTATAACTATAAACTATCTTAATTCGAGTAAAAATCTTACTTGAACTTGTTTTTGTGTCATGATCCTACTTCAAGAACTTTCAAGCCATCCAAGATCCTTTGAAGCTAGATCATTTCTTGTCACTTCCAGTAGGTTTACCTACTAAACTTGAGGTAGTAACGATGTTCATAACATCATTCGATTCATATATATAAAACTATCTTATTCGAAGGTTTAAACTCGTAATCACTATAACATAGTTTAGTTAATTCTAAACTTGTTCACAAACAAAAGTTAATCCTTCTAACTTGACTTTTAAAATTAACTAAACACATGTTCTATATCTATATGATATGCTAACTTAATGATTTAAAACCTGGAAACACGAAAAACACCGTAAAACCGGATTTACGCCGTCGTAGTAACACCGCGGGCTGTTTTGGGTTAGTTAATTAAAAACTATGATAAACTTGATTTAAAAGTTGTTATTCTGAGAAAATGATTTTTATTATGAACATGAAACTATATCCAAAAATTATGGTTAAACTCAAAGTGGAAGTATGTTTTCTAAAATGGTCATCTAGACGTCGTTCTTTCGACTGAAATGACTACCTTTACAAAAACAACTTGTAACTTATTTTTCTGACTATAAACCTATACTTTTTCTGTTTAGATTCATAAAATAGAGTTCAATATGAAACCATAGCAATTTGATTCACTCAAAACGGATTTAAAATGAAGAAGTTATGGGTAAAACAAGATTGGATAATTTTTCTCATTTTAGCTACGTGAAAATTGGTAACAAATATATTCCAACCATAACTTAATCAACTTGTATTGTATATTATGTAATCTTGAGATACCATAGACACGTATACAATGTTTCGACCTATCATGTCGACACATCTATATATATTTCGGAACAACCATAGACACTCTATATGTGAATGTTGGAGTTAGCTATACAGGGTTGAGGTTGATTCCAAAATATGTATAGTTTGAGTTGTGATCAATACTGAGATACGTATACACTGGGTCGTGGATTGATTCAAGATAATATTTATCGATTTATTTCTGTATATCTAACTGTGGACAACTAGTTGTAGGTTACTAACGAGGACAGCTGACTTAATAAACTTAAAACATCAAAATATATTAAAAGTGTTGTAAATATATTTTGAACATACTTTGATATATATGTATATATTGTTATAGGTTCGTGAATCAACCAGTGGCCAAGTCTTACTTCCCGACGAAGTAAAAATCTGTGAAAGTGAGTTATAGTCCCACTTTTAAAATCTAATATTTTTGGGATGAGAATACATGCAGGTTTTATAAATGATTTACAAAATAGACACAAGTACGTGAAACTACATTCTATGGTTGAATTATCGAAATCGAATATGCCCCTTTTTATTAAGTCTGGTAATCTAAGAATTAGGGAACAGACACCCTAATTGACGCGAATCCTAAAGATAGATCTATTGGGCCTAACAAACCCCATCCAAAGTACCGGATGCTTTAGTACTTCGAAATTTATATCATATCCGAAGGGTGTCCCGGAATGATGGGGATATTCTTATATATATGCATCTTGTTAATGTCGGTTACCAGGTGTTCACCATATGAATGATTTTTATCTCTATGTATGGGATGTGTATTGAAATATGAAATCTTGTGGTCTATTGTTACGATTTGATATATATAGGTTAAACCTATAACTCACCAACATTTTTGTTGACGTTTTAAGCATGTTTATTCTCAGGTGATTATTAAGAGCTTCCGCTGTCGCATACTTAAATAAGGACGAGATTTGGAGTCCATGCTTGTATGATATTGTGTAAAAACTGCATTCAAGAAACTTATTTTGTTGTAACATATTTGTATTGTAAACCATTATGTAATGGTCGTGTGTAAACAGGATATTTTAGATTATTATTATTTGATAATCTACGTAAAGCTTTTTAAACCTTTATTGATGAAATAAAGGTTATGGTTTGTTTTAAAATGAATGCAGTCTTTGAAAAACGTCTCATATAGAGGTCAAAACCTCGCAACGAAATCAATTAATATGGAACGTTTTTAATCAATAAGAACGGGACATTTCACTTACCACACGCCTTCTTCTTCTTCTTATGGGATCTCTCCCCACTCTTATCTGAATGTTTGCGCTTTTTCTTCTTGTTTGAAGAAGCGCCTTGTGTAGTTATCCCACCTTGCTCGGTGACAGGAGTGACGGTGTTCCTTGTGTCATGATCGCTGGATTCCACATATGTGCATGGAACCCCCTCCTCCTCATGAGGATCATCGCCCTCAGGCACATGAAGTTCGGGGCCAAAGGAGGAGTGATATCCTCCGCACCATTGGTAGGAATGACGTCCCCCTCGACTGGAGGTTCCTCGACCTCCTCGCCTCCATGACGGGTAGTAATTTCATTAATGTCCTCATCCTGGAGCACAGTAAGGATCGGCATCACTGCAAAGATGAACACGGTAAAGTTAGCATGCGCAGTTAATAAATATTCTACATGAAGAATGTACATACTTGACCAACATGAAGAATGTCGGTCGCATATGTGCGCACCGAGAGTTTTTTCTTCTTGCACAGATTAAACATACGCTCATCGTCAGGTGTCATGGGAGGCTTGTCATTCAAGTCCCTATTAACACCAGAGTGCCATATGCGCACATTGGCACAAGTGTTGGGAATAAATGTGTGGTCAACAAAGAAAAATGAATTTTTCCACTTCTCGCGCATGCCCGCCTCTGTGCGTTGGGCGAACCCCTCGAACTCTCAAAATCCAAACCAGCCATTATCATGTGCCTGGTAAGAATAGAGGTTCCTAAATAGGTTTACCGTAGGGACGAAGCCCTGCGCACTACACCACATCTCAAAAAGAGAGAGTTTGCATGCGCTATAAGGGTGGAGCTTCCCAGCACCAATATAAAAATGGTGAAGAACAGATAGGAAGAAGGAGGTGGGCAGATATCGAAGGTTGCCGTATTGCATCACCTTCGAGTATATGGCCACCTTCTTGGCAGGAGGGTCATGAGCACGTTGCTCTCCATTAGGTAGAGTAGGGTTTAAAGTACGGAGAGGAGGATAACCCCCCATGATCCCCTCCAGGTCTTGGAGAGTGATCACGGAAGAAATCTCATTGACGTTCTTACTTTCGGTAGTAGAAGTAGAAGAAGACATATTTTTTTCGTAAGGGAAAAGGAAGGCGAGAAAAGAAAAACCCTAACCTGATGATCGTTCGAGTGGAAAATGGTAAAAGTTAAAAAAGCGTCAAGTCGATTGCACAAGGAAGAAAGAATAAGAA
Organism: Rutidosis leptorrhynchoides; assembly: GCF_046630445.1. Classification (NCBI taxonomy): domain Eukaryota; kingdom Viridiplantae; phylum Streptophyta; class Magnoliopsida; order Asterales; family Asteraceae; genus Rutidosis; species Rutidosis leptorrhynchoides. The sequence continues at coordinate 366,716,336 of NC_092334.1, read as the reverse complement.
GTTGTGTAGGCGATAAAGAAAATACATAAAGCTAATGAGGTATTTATAGGGTAAGATTTGGGAAAACGTGGGGAGAAGGAAAATGCACCATCACCGTACCCGTGTCGCAAATCCAATGAAGAACAAACTGATACGCAACAGTAACCATGCAAGGATGACGGTTGAGTTGACAGCCTCCCATGTGTAACAGACTGACAAACTGAAAGAACACCTTAGCATTAAATGCACCTCTGCAACGTGCTATACGTGTCCCCCTTACGTGGCACTAAGGGACAAAAGCCAACAAGTATAAATAAGAGTAATTTGAGCGAGAATAGACATCATATCTGGAATTTCATTCCACTCCACCCACAAGAATACTCTCAAGTGTATTCCATCTCAGCTAACCCGTGCAACCAGCATAGCACCCTCAAACACTTAGCGATTTCAGGTAGCGCGCACCACGCAAATTCTAACATCGCCCTTGGGCCATCAACTCCGGTCAACCCGAATGATGGTGGGTTACGTTTAACCACCCTTTCTGAGATCATCATCTTGTATGAGGGTTACTCACGGTACACCAGACCGGAGAGTTAAACTCAAAAAACCCTTAAACCCCTCATTATTGTTGATCTCGCATGAACCGAACCCCATGGACCATTTTATGCTTGATCAATTCTCTTCAATATTAAAAGTATCACTTTATTTATTTATATAATTCAAGAAAAAATGTCATCTTCTTCGAGTTCTTCCTACGACGATTTCACAAACTATACACTCAACCTACTATATGATGATGTTTCTCTGAAGATGAGGTTAATTCACGTCGTCTCATTATGAAGAACATGATCATTTGATGGACGATTATTTTGACGAGGGTTGCAAATATCATGGTGAAAATTTCAAGTGACAATTTCGAATGCGGCGACGGTTATACACCGGATGCTTTGGATGACTATATGCAAAAGTTCGAACGAGTTGACAGGAAATCTCTACACAACTTTACAATGTGCATCATTGATTTCTTTGCGAATGTGTACCTACGAGAGCCTACATTGCATGACATTCAACGTTTGTACGAAGGTCATGATACGATTCATGGTTTTCCGGAATGATGAGTAGCATAGATTTGCACTGGGCATGGGCAAAATATCCCGCGTGAAGAGGCCAATATATGTGAGGCGATCACAGTCGCCCAAATATTATGCTTGAAGTTGTTGCCTCGTATGATAACTGGATTTGGCATGCGCATAATGGTGTGGCATAATCAAACAACGACATAAACACTAGTGAGTTGTTCAACTCAATGCTTAATGAAGACATGCCGACGTCCCTTGTCACGTAAACGGTGTGAAGTACAAAATAGGGTACTATTTAGCAGACGAGATTTATCCAACATGGGCAACATTTGTTAAGAGATTTTCAAGTGACGTTGATGAAAAGTGTTCTTACTTTACAAGGATACAAGCTGCTGCTCGCAAAGATGTTGAAAGAACTTTTGAGATTCTATAGGGTCGTTGGCATATATTCTTCAATAACCCGCAAGGATTTACGATGTGAATAAAATGAGACGGCTTATGTATACATGCATTATACTACACAACATCATCATTGAAGACAATGGTTACAACCTTGCCGAGAATGATTGGGTTTATGAGCTGGTTCAAAATATACAATGTACTTGGATCGAGAGGTGCGACGCTCGTGCCAGAAGAACACGAGAGCTACGTGATAAAGAAGTGGACAAGGGCTTACAATCAAATTTGGTTGAAGATTTATGGTCTATTAGAGAATAAATATAAAATTTATTTAAATATAAAATAATAATTAATAAAAAATTATAAGAATTTATTAAAATATTTAAAATGGACATCGAAATGGACACGAATGAATACTGTGGACACCTCAATCCATGTCACTGCCAGTCAATTTTGAAGTCCATTTAAACACCAAAATGGACACAGAAAAATAAACACAGATACCTCGTACTCTAAGAGTTGACGTTAGAAAAATTAATTTAATTTACTATTTTGTATATATTTCAAGTTTTTTTTTTAATGAAAAATAGGATTTGTAATAAAGAGTAAAATATACCATTAGTCTTAACATCTTATTGATAGATTCAAGGATCTATTTGACACGTCAATCAAAGTTAAATCAAGTTACAAATGAATTTTGTGTTGTAGCTCATGAGATAGTAGTCTGACTTTCTTAACGAGAGGTCAGAAGTTCGACTCCAGTGAGGTGCAACATTGCACACAAAGTTGCCCCTTTACCCTTGTATTCCGCTAAGAGTGTCTTCCGCACATCGCGTTACGGAGGCAGTGGGGAGGGGTTTACCGTCCATGCCTCGGATTGGACCGGGTTTTTTCGTGAGCATCAGTTGGGGCGGGTTAATTAACTGCGAAAGATGAACGCGTAGGTAGTTAAGTCCCCTAGATGATCCTGTAGTGATATTTAAAAAAATCAAGCTACAAATGAAAACTAAATTGTAATACTATAACAGAAATTACCCTAATAACTTGACCCTATCTAAAATGCTTCCCAAACATTTATGAAGGCTAAATTTGAGAGCATAGTTCAACGGTTCCTTTCATATTTGAGTTATGGGATAGGAAGAGGCCATGTGTTTAATCTTTAGGGATGATATGATTTTCTTTAAACCAATTGAACACCAATAAGGTGGTATTATTGACCCTATAGGGAGGTTTTACCGGAATTATTCACGTGACTCTACCCAAAACACTGCCCGAATGGATGTGTTCTTGGGTACCGTCGATTGGGTTCGGGTTTTCACCTGAATGTGTGTATTACGTGCAAATGATGAGAGTCGTTTAAATAAATGATTTACCGATGTCAAAATCGCTCTTTATAAAAACATTTATGAAGGCTCGAAAACGAGAAAAAAAAAAAAAGCAACAACCAATACGTTTTGAGTTGATATATATATTATGTTCAACTTTTTATTAGATTTATTTATCATAAATAAATGGTAGTACTATAAGGAGTATTTGTTTGGAAGCGACGTGTTAACAATAATGTTGGTAATCACGAACTGGCGTGACGATGATAACGACAAGGCACGATGCCAATGTCAGTCCTCTAACAATCTTTCGATCTTCACAAATCACAGTCAAAGATTTTATTATAAGTATCATTTTCAGTTTCATCGAAATTCTCTTTTTCTTCTTTGAAGCGTTTCGTCAAACACTTTCTCTGCAAACTCTTTAGCCAAGGTACACTCTTCAATACTTTTACCAGTTTTCATCATCGAATCTTTTTTTTCCCCCATATAATTATAATATATAATATATAATATAATATAACTATATATACACACTCTTCCCGCCATATATTTCTTTTACCCTATACACAAACACATCCTTTTATCTTTTGCATCATAAAAAAGAAAGTTTTTTTTATTGAATGTACTACATTGAAGGTGAGGTAATGTTACCTTTTTTTCTGCTTGTTGCTTTTAATAGAATTCAATTTATGATTAATGATGATATTAAATTAATTGAAATAGAATTTCTTATTTTAATAATGATTTTGTCCTGTGATTCTATTTTGTACTAATTTTTAGTTACCAAAATAATGACAAATTAGGGCTTTACAATTTAACAGTGGTATATTATATCTTATACCGAGCATGCTTATATGATATCCCTCTGACAAACTATGGTGGTTACCATCACATGCTGTTTGTGCTTTGATTGCGTTTTAAACTTCTTTATAATAATAATGAATCCCTTTAAACCTATTTTCAGGTTTTTTCTTAAAAATATGAATCTAAATTAGCTTAGTTTTCGTGTTTATTTTCATTGCAGCAAGCTTGAATTTTAGTGAAATTTTCAATGCCAGCAGCATATTTTCCACTAAGGTGGGAGAGTACAGGTGACCAATGGTGGTACGTGTCACCCATTGATTGGGCAGCTGCAAACGGTCACTACGATTTGGTCCGTGAGCTTCTTCGTATGGACGGAAACCACTTAATCAAACTGACATCTTTAAGGCGCATACGTCGCCTCGAGGTTGTATGGGATGATGAAGAACAGTTTGATGACGTTGCAAAAAATCGATCTTTTGTAGCGCGTAAGTTATTATACGAAGGCGAATGCAAAAGAGGGAAAAATTCGCTAATTGGATCCGGGTACGGAGGGTGGCTTTTGTATACGGCAGCTTCTGCTGGTGATTTGAATTTTGTGCAAGAATTGTTACAAAAAGATCCACTTTTGGTGTTTGGGGAAGGTGAGTATGGTGTGACTGATATATTGTATGCTGCTGCAAGGAGTAAAAATTGTGATGTTTTTTGGGTTGTTTATGAGTTTGCGATGTGGCCGAGGTTTGTGAGTGGAAATGGGAGAGAATTTGAGGAACAAATTGGGGAGGTTGCGGGTGGTTATAAGCGGGAAATGAAGAATCGAGCGGTTCATGCGTTGGCAAGAGGTGGTAATTTGAAGATATTAAAGGAGATTCTTGGTGATTGTAATGATGAAGATGTTTTAAGTTATAGAGATATTCAATGCTCGACGATTTTACACACTGCGGCTGCACGAGGACAAGTTGAGGTAAGAGCTTTGTTTTTGTTTTGTCTTTATTCTATGACATGGTTGTAAAAGTCCCTGACTAGGCCGGCTAGTCGCCCCTATTAATCTGGATTTTGAACTAGTCCGAATCAGTGGCGGAACTTGAACCCGAATACAGATGGCGAATACAGATGGGCGGGGAATAAATTTTTCATTTTCAGCAGGGGTAAACACTATAAAATTTTATTTTTTGGTAAAAATATTTTTTAGTGTAATTTTTTTTTAATGTTAAAACCAGGTGGGTCGGATACCCCTCTGGGTAACACTATGTTCTGGCACTGGTCCGAAGAGTCTCCGACTTGGTCGATTTATCCGGTCAAAGTTGTCAAAAGCGCAATTTTGTCGGTCAACATTGAATTCTTTAGTTCAATGTTGGATTCATTCGGTCAAATCAGTCAAAGTAGGTCAAAGACAATTAAAGTTGGTTAAGGTTCGATTAGTCTCCAACCTGGCTGATTAGTCTCTACAAGGTCCCAACCAACTAGTCTCCATGGTGGAATTCATTATATTAGATCATGGCTTCTATTCTTTAAGTACATAAACGTATGTTTAAATGACTCGAATCTGTTTCATGCAGGTGGTCAAGTATCTCATTTCGTCGTTTAATGTAATAAATTCCACCGACACACAAGGTAACACAGCTTTGCATGCAGCTGCTTACAGAGGCCAATTATCCGTTGTTGAAGTTTTAATTCAAGCACGCCCATCTTCAATTCATTCAAGAAACAACGTCGGAGAGACATTTTTACACAAAGCTGTTACAGGTTTTCAAACTCCAACGTTTCGAAGGCTAGACCACCAAATTGTTCTCATGAAACAATTAGTTTGTTCAAAAACATTTAAAATCGAAGAAACAATTAATGCTACAGATCATCAAGGAAGAACAGTTCTTCATTTAGCCATTAATGGAAACTTACACAGTGACATGGTACAACTACTAATGATTGTAGGTACGCTCGATGTGAACATACGTGATAACAATGGTATGGCCCCACTCGATCTTCTTAAACAACGGCCAAGATCAACTTCATCTGAACTACTTGCTCGACAACTCATTTCAGCTGGAGCGACTCTCGGTAGCCAAGATTATACGGCTCGAAAACTTATTGCTTCCCATGTGAAAATGGGTTGTAACGGTGCCGGTATTAGCCCCGGAACTTCGTTTAAATTTTCCGATTCCGAAATGTTTTTGCACACCGGAATCGATAGTAGTACTTGTACTTCCACCCCTGTTTTGAGCCTGCGTTCTGAAGAGGTGAGTCAACTCGAATCGAGTTCAAACTCCAAAAATGTCGAATCAAAGGGTGTCAAAAAGAATAAGCGGAAGGGCATACAACGATTTCTTCGTTGGATCAGAACGATGAATGGAGGAAACGAGGGTTTGGTTTTGACTAACGAAATCCCGGTTCCGTTAAGACAACAATACTCAAAATCATCGTCAGTTTTGAACAATAAACGAACGCTTGCTGTAAGGAGTAATCTTCCTAGTCCCAGTGTTAAAAAGAAAGCTGCGTATGGTTTCAACCGAAGATCTCATTCTAGTTCGTTTTCGAAATCATCGTTATCTACACAGAATTCTTTAGATAACAAACAGGTGGGACTAGGCTCGTTAAGCTCACATCAGATGTTTGATGATGGAGTTGATGAAGAAGAAGGGGTGGTGAACAGTAGTAGGTCAACTGTGAACCAGTGCTTCTGTTTTGGTGGACCTGGGCTACCTGTTCAAGACTCGATTGATGATCAGCAGCCGCATGAGATCTATGATCGTTACGTGTTATCGACAACTTAATAATAAAATATAGTAGGTGAGTTGGCTAAAATGATTGTTTGTAGTCTTTGGAATCGTTACTTTTCATTTAGGTATGTGATGTTAGTATGGAAAATATCTGAGTTCTGATCGACATTTTAACAAACATAAATTGTGCCTGTAATGCAAATAAGTGTTCTTGTTTAGACTTGTTTAGCATATTGAAAACTATGTTCGTTAAGTTACTACATTGTACCTGTGCCGCCATGCTATGCAATTCTAGCGGCGGTGGCCGGTGGGAGATGGATGTGGTGGTGAACGCGTTTAAGACAGTTTCTGGACAAAGCCAATTAGTTCCTAAATTTTTGGAATATCAAACCAAACTATTCCGAAAAGGTACAAATGAATATCATTTTAACTAACTCGGATCACGTAGCTCACAGTTACTTAACATGAGAGGTAAGTTTTATTAGTGATTGCATAATGTATGCTAATTTGAATCAAGACCGGAACTACCACCATAAAAAAAACTTAAAATTATGCTTTCTCTCCATCGGTAAGATGATTACGCTCTTGATACTTCCATTGTTCTTCTTCGATCTAAAACTTCTTCGTAGCTCCATCATCTGTAAAGCCTGTTAGAAATAGTTTTTCAAAGGATCAGAATGTTCTACATTCATCATTTCCTTTTATAGAACAACAGCTAGGACATAACAGCTAGCATATCAAAACGGATTGATTCCTTTTTGAATATAGGCTCCTCACCAAAAATAGTGAAAACCTTGTGTAGCTAGCATATCAAAACGGATTGATTCCTTTTTGAATATAGGCTCCTCACCAAAAATAGTGAAAACCTTGTGTATAAATAGATGCAGGCATCCTTTTGTATAAACATAACAGATCAATAAAAAAGCATACGTATTCTTTTTCTTTCAATTATCAATATGGCATCAGAGCTAGTGTGTTGATCTTTGATCAAACAACACTTTTTTTTCTGCTTAAATCATTTGCCTCTTATTCAAATAGCTACCATGTCAGAAGACGGCAGCTATCAATCAACCAACCAAAACAGTGATTTGGCTAGTCAATTGACTAGTTTTCTGAAAAACAATATGTTCCAACAACCAAAACTATCAGACACTTTGAAAATCAATTTGAGTCTGAATAGTTCGAATTATGCCTTGTGGTCAAGGATGATTAAGGTTGCCATTGGAGGAAAATCCAAGGCCCTCTTCAATCATCTAACAACTGACCCACCAGAAACTACAGATGAAAAATATGAGCAATGGGAACAAGAAGACCTGGTTGTTTTTTCTTGGCTCATTCAAAACATTGAACCAAATTTGGCAAGCAATCTTACTGAATTCCAAACTGCAAAGATGCTGTGGGATGCTTTGATAACAGCATACAGCTCAGGAAGAGACAAATTGCAGACCTTCGATCTCCATGTCAAAGCCAATGAAATCAAACAATCAGGTAAGTCTATAGAAGATTTATGGATTAATATGCAGGGTATATGGGGAGAAATTGAAAGAAGGGATCCAAATCCCATGAAATGCTCAATTGATATTATCACATATAACAAAATAAGATCTGAACAAAAGCTTTTCCAATTCCTAAATGCGTTGGATCATAAACATGATAATATCAAAAGAGAATTGCTTAGATTAGACCCCTTACCTTCTGCTGAGGAAGCATACGCTGCTGTCCGAAAAGAAAGTGCACACCAAACAATATTTGGTGCAAAATCCGAAGCTCCATCCCACTCCGGCATCGCAACCGGACTTTTAGCATCAAAAACGAACGATGTCGATGGCTTTGGACTCGTTTCAAAACATCAACGCCGGTCAAGCTATTCTAAGACATCATCCCGGGATAAAGATCATCTTGAGTGTACCAAATGTGGCATGAAACGGCATACAAAGGAACAATGCTTCAAAGTAATTGGATACCCAGAGTGGTGGAACGACGGACACAAGAAGGGAAAGGCTACAGTAGCGGCGGCTACCGGAGGTAACCAATCGGCCAACAACTCCGGTGCAACCGCTAGTGGTGGTTTTGGACTGCTTGCGGCGGAACAGGAACCAATCGGCCAAAACCCTTCATCTACAACCGGTGGAGGTAATCTTGGGTATTTTAACCCTAAAATTGGTAACAATTTTTCAAATTGTAGCGACCCGACAAAATCGTCATTGACGGCGCCGTCTACTTAGGTCCCGTTACATGGTCATAAGTCTTTAAAACAACGTTTGACCAAAAGTATGTCGCATTCATTTCAAAAGTAGAGATGTTTCAAGGTTTACGAAAATAGTTCGACAACTAGTTACATAACAAAGTTTAAAGTACAAATGAAACATACGCGACACAATTTGAAAGTAGTCAAAAGACGCTCCACGTATGCATGTATACTCGACATTCAAGCAAGTATCAAAAGTAATGAGCGGAAGCATGTATCATTAATCATTCAAGGACCTGAGAAAAACATAAAAGAATCTGTCAACAAAAACGTTGGTGAAATCATAGTTGTATGCATAAAGTATATTTGTATCACAAGGTTTAGTATAAATCGTTTATCAAGCGTATACATCTCAAAAGATGTGTTTGTATCACGAGCACCCAATTATCAAGCTTAACTGAATCTTACCTCTGCATAATAGTGTTAGAACCTACACTATACATCGAAAGTACGTTTCATTCATCTGAATGAGGGTTCGTCAAACCCGCATGGCCACACAACATAATTTCTCGCTTACACCCTACAAGTGTAACTAATGATAATTGGACTTGAGGATTTTCGTTCTAACTCGTATGTATCTTTGCTTTCGTATAGTATTCAAAGTATCGAAGTATGAAAAGTATATATATACATGTGAAAAGTATATATAAGTATGTAATGTATATGTTTTCTCATCCCACGATTTTAAAAGTATAAAAGTATTTGAAAAGTGGGGCTATGATCTCACCTTGTGTGCACGTATGAAAAGTACTTCACAAAGTAACGTGTGCAAAGAACAATGCTAGTCTTGACCTAAACAAATAGGTCGTATCAATATCGATAAACGCGATAGGTCAAAGATGTTCAATTAGTCCTATGGCTTGTTACGACTCGATTATGTAGCATGTGAATCAAATTGTCCAGGTTTCATGCAAGATACAAGTATAGAAACAAGTTAGAAAGATTGCATAATAATTTGGTTAAGTTTGACAAAAAGTCAAACTTTGGTCGGTCAAAGTCAACGAAAAAGTCAACACGTTCGGGTCGAGTCCCGAACTATTTTTCTGAGGTTTTTATTCATATATAAGCATGTTAGAACAAGTTACATGTGAATCGGAGGTCCATAGCGTGCCAAACATTTTTCATATAATTGACAAGGTGGTCAGAGGCTGGACACGCCTTATGTCGAACCGCGACAAAGGATGGCCGCGCCGCGGCATAACACGCGAGCTGGTACCTGGCCAGTTTCAGTTTTCTAAGTCTCAACCCAAAATTCAAACAAACATAAAACACAAACCGTAAACACTTAGAACTCATATCTTATATCGTTAGAAAGATAATTTGACAAAGAACACAACTAAGTACATTTCACCAACCAAAAACATCATTTGTAACAATCGGCTTTCCAAAATAAATGATCAATTAATGTTCACCATAATTGCTCAAGTTCATAAATGCACAAAATAGGATTTGGGAATTAAATGCATCCATATAACGCGCCGTTTCGTAGGTAATCATGCATACAATACAACTAACTACTTACTAACAACAATTCATGGCATTCAATACATTAAATGTTCACATTCAATTCTATCAAACCCTAACCAATAACATCAAATTCACTAATCATGTTTATGAAGTTTTCTAAAACAACCTACACATCAAATTGAAGCTAGTGATGTTTGGAACACATTTAATACATGCATTTATAACATTTAACATCATCCAAACAACCAAATCACCAAATCAAACACACCAAAGTTTATGTTCATGCTAGTTACTTCAAATAACCAAATCGAACATATAAATCATATATTCATGTTAGACTTGAGCCATAGACACTAATTAACAACTTTATAAGTTAAAAACATCAAGAACACAAAATCTAGTGATTTTAGAAAGTTATCCAAACTTGATGAAATCGGTATGGAATCGAAGAGGAAGTTGCAAGGATTCCAAATATGTAATTTGTTTTGCAAGACACCCGCTAGCTTGGATTTAGATGATGATTCTTTGAAATGGATAATTGAAAGAAAATGGAGAAGTAGTGAAAGAAAAGGAAAATGAAAATGAAAAAGAAAGGAGGTGGGGTTGATTAGTCAAATGCTAGTCACCTCTTTGGATCTTTGGCGAAACTAGTCCCTCGAGTTCGGTTGCGGGTGCGTGAATTACCTAAACGAGATATTTTTAAAATGCGTATCAACGGGAGATGTTATAAACATATAACAGAATTTAAATAGTTAAACGGAAAAGTAAACGGAAAAAGGCGGTATGTTACATTACCTACTCCTTAAAAGAAATTTCGTCCCGAAATTTAAGTAGGCGTAGTAGTCGTTGTTTCTTCCTCGGAATCTTGCGTTTCCGGAACCGGGAATAAATGAGGGTATTTCCTTTGCATTTGATCTTGCCTTTCCGAAGTAAACTCGGGTTCTCTTTTGGCGTTCCAAAGGACTTTAACAATCGGAATTCGGCTTTGTTTCAGTGTCTTGACGGAGGTGTCCACAATTTCAACCGGTTCCTCCACAAAATGAAGTTTGTCATCAATAGTAAGTTCCTCGAGAGGGATGACGATATCGGTTTCAGCAAGATACTTTTTCAAGTTAGATACATGGAAGGTAGGATGAACGGAGCTCAATTGAGGCGGAAGATCTAAACGATAAGCAACGGTTCCAATACGCTCCAAGATTTCGAAAGGACCAATATACCTTGGATTTAGCTTCCCGCGTTTCCCAAAACGGATTACACCTTTCCAAGGCGCGACTTTTAACATTACTCGGTCACCGACTTGAAATTCGAGGTCGTTGCGTCTTTTGTCGGTATAGCACTTTTGACGACTCCGGGCTGTCCGAAGCCTATCTCGGATTTTTACGATCTTCTCGGTGGTTTCGTGAATGAGTTCGGGTCCGGTGATTTGCACGTCGCCTACCTCGGCCCAACAAAGAGGTGAACGACATTTTCGGCCATATAGCGCTTCAAAAGGCGCGGCTTTAATACTCGCATGATAACTATTGTTGTAAGAGAACTCGGCGAGAGGTAAGTGCTTGTCCCAAGCTTTTTCAAAATCAACCACGCAAGCTCGTAACATGTCCTCCAAGGTTTGAATTGTGCGTTCGCTTTGTCCATCGGTTTGGGGGTGATATGCGGTGCTCATGTCTAAACGCGTTCCCAACGCTTCTTGCAAGGTACGCCAAAATCTAGAAACAAAACGGCCATCTCGGTCGGAGATAATCGATAAAGGTACACCGTGTCGAGCTACGATCTCCTTGATGTAAAGTTGTGCAAGTTTCTCCATTTTGTCGGTCTCCTTCATGGCGAGAAAGTGTGCGGATTTGGTGAGACGGTCAACAATAACCCAAATGGTATCATAACCGCCTGTTGTCTTTGGTAACTTGGTGATGAAGTCCATCGTTATTCTTTCCCACTTCCATTGCGAGATTTCGGGTTGTTGAAGTAACCCGGACGGTCTTTGGTGTTCGGCTTTGACTTTGGAACATGTCAAACACTTGGCAACATAAGTAGCTACGTCCCTTTTCATGTTCGGCCACCAATATTGTTCTATAAGGTCGTGGTACATCTTATTGACACCGGGGTGAATTGAGTATCGTGACTTATGGGCTTCATCTAAAATAAGGCTTCGTAGGTCCCCATATCTAGGCACCCAAATCCTTCCGGCGAAATATCGGAGTCCGGTCTCCCTAATTTCGAATCGAGAGACGAGAATGTTCAAGAGCTCGTGTGAAACGTTTTCATCCTTGAGAGCCTCATCTTGGGCTACTCAAATTTGGCTATTAAGGTTTGTGTGGATGGTGATGTTTAAGGCTCGGACACGAAGAGGCACTGCTCTTTATTTTCGACTTAGGGCATCGGCCACTACGTTTTCCTTTCCGGGATGGTAACGAAGCTCACAATCATAATCGTTTAAAGTTTCAATCCACCATCGTTGCCACATGTTTAGTTGCTTTTGATCAAAGATGTGTTGGAGACTTTTGTGATCGGTGAAGATGGTACTCTTAGTTCCATAAAGATAGTGTCTCCACATTTTAAGTGCAAAGACAACGGCTCCGAGTTCGAGATCATGTGTCGTGTAGTTTTGTTCATGAATTTTGAGTTGTCGAGAAGCATAAGAAATGACTTTCGTTCGTTGCATCAACACACACCCAAAACCATGTTTCGAGGTGTCGCAATACACAACAAAATCATCGTTGCCTTCGGGAAGTGACAAGATAGGAGCGGTGGTTAGCTTCGTTTTCAAGATTTGAAATGCGGATTCTTGTTCGGTCGCCCAAACGAATTTCTTTCCCTTGTGAGTTAACGCGGTTAGAGGACGAGCAACCAAAGAGAAATCCTTGATGAATCTACGATAGTATCCGGCGAGACCCAAGAATTGACGAATGTGAGTAGGAGTAGTAGGAGTTTCCCATTTACTAATGGCTTCGATTTTCGATAGATCGACTTTAATACCTTGGTCACTTACAACGTGACCAAGAAATTGAACTTCCTTCAACCAAAATTCACACTTGGAGAATTTGGCATAGAGTCGTTCTTGTCTTAAAAGTTTCAAGCACAAGTCGGAGGTGTTCCTCGTGTTCTTCTTCTTTTTTAGAATAGACCAAAATATCATCGATGAACACGATAACGAATTTGTCGAGATACGGTTTGCACACGCGGTTCATAAGATCCATGAACACCGCCGGTACGTTAGTGAGACCAAATGGCATGACAAGGAATTCATAACTACCATAACGAGTTCGGAAAGTGGTTTTGGAGACATCTTCCCCCTTAACCCTTAATTGATGATAACCCGAGCGGAGATCGATTTTCGAATATACACAAGACCCTTGTAGTTGATCAAAGAGGTCATCGATGCGAGGGAGAGGATATCGGTTTTTAACCGTCAATTTGTTTAGTTCACGATAATTAATGCACATTCGTAGGGATCCGTCTTTCTTTTTAACAAACAAAATCGGAGCGCCCCAAGGTGAATGGCTAGGTTGGATAAAACCACGATCAAGTAGTTCTTGGATTTGACTTTGCAATTCTTGCATATCGGATGGAGCGAGTCTATATGGTGCACATACTACGGGTGCGGCTCCCGGAATAAGATCGATTTGAAATTCAACCGGTCGATGAGGTGGAAGACCCGGCAATTCGTCGGGAAATACATCGGAATAGTCACTAACAATTGGCACATCATCGATGTGCTTCTCATTGGACTCGACTTTCTTAACGTGAGCAAGGATCGCAAAACAACCCTTACGGAGTAGTTTTCTAAATTTAATGCACAAAACGAGGTTGAGTCCGGTGCAACTCTTATCGCCATAAACAATCAAGGGTTCACCATTATCGATAGGAATTCGGATTGCGTTAAGATCACAAAGGATGTGAGATTTCATTTTGGCTAGCCAATTCATACTGATTATTACATCGAAGCTTCCTAGTTCCATGGGTATCAAGTCAATTTCAAACTCATTACCCAAAATGTTTAACGTACACCCCCGGTAATATGTGTCGGCACTCAATAGTTTCCCGTTGTCCACTTCAATGGTATAAGTGGTATCTAGTGGAAGTGGTGGAGTGCTAAAAGAATGAGTCAAAGTCTTGGATACAAAACTCTTATCGGCACCCGAATCGAATAAACAAGTAACATAAGTGTTGTTGAGGAGAAACGTACCCGTGACTAATTCATTGTCATCTCGGGCTTCCTCGGTGTTGATGTTGAAAGCTCGGCCGCGTGTGTTGGGGTTGGCTTTCTTCTTTGGGCATGCATTTCTATAGTGACCCGGTTGGCCACATTCATAATAAACACCCGGTCTTGGTGCATTGGGCCCCTTTTAAGCAACGGAAGCGGTGTTTCTACATTCGTAGGCCAAATGGCCACTCTTTTGACACTTGATGCAATACGGCCTTCCACATTCACCCAAATGATGTTTGTGGCACTTGTTGCAAAACGGTAAAGTTCCGGCATAACCTTTCTTACCGTCGGGAGTGAAAGGCTTCTTGGCGGGGTTGTTGTTGTAGTTGCTTGATTGAGAGGGTTCCCACTTTCTTTTGTTGCCGCCCATTTTATCCTCGGCCTTAGGAGCCGGTACTACTACTTCATCCACCATTTCTATCAATTAGCGGGCCATGTTCAAAGCGGCTTGATGATTAGCGGGTTTGGAGGACATCACACCTTGTTTGATGCTCTTTGGAAGACTATCCATATAAAGTTCAACCCTTTGAGATTCGGGGTTCACGAGATTAGGACACATCAAGGATAGCTCGACGAAGCGTTGGTTATAGGCCTTGAGATCGTTTCCGACCGCCTTCAAAGTTCTTAGCTCTTGTTCGAGCTTTCGGGTTTCTTCGCGAGGGAAGTATTCAACAATCATCTTCTCCCTTAAATAGGCCCAAGAGAGGGCATGAGCTTCATCGGTACCCACCGATTGAACATAGGTGTTCCACCACGTGAGGGCAACACCGGCGAAAGTGTGAGTGGAGTATTTGACCTTATCTTGGTCCCGACAACCGCTTATGCTAAAGACGGCCTCCGTTTGTTCGAACCATCGAGTGAGTGTAACCGGTCCCCCGGTTCCATAATAAGTGTGAGGTTTGCACCCCATAAAAGCCTTGTAGGAGCACCCTTCGCTAAAGTTACCGGCTCCTTGGTTGTTGTTGTTGTGGTTGTTGTTATTGTTGTTGTTGTTGGTGGAGTGACCGGCCATGGCCACCTCTACGGCGGTGGCCACCATTCGTTGTAGTGCTTGTTCGGGAGTTTCACGGCGTGGCACACGGCGAGAAGGCATTGTTCCTTCAAAACAAAAGAATACCGTTGGTTAGTATTCTAAATAATACTAACCGTGATATGGAATATAGATAGAGAGAAAATTTTCCTTGACTCGCCTTAAATTCTTTACGTCATAATGTCGGAACATTCATATGAGTCACCGTAATATAATCCCGGAAATTATATTACCCTAATTCATATGTGAATTCGACATTACTTCATATAGTCAAGGTTGCGTGTCAATCAACTTAAACAACGTGAGATTAAGATAGAATAAGAATAGATATGAGTATGAGAGTTCGAGTATAAATGCACAAGTAGTCAAGTAATTCCTACTTCAAGTCTATATGCAGGTTGTAGTCTAGACTCACCAATGTACCCTATGACTCGGGGTCGACACCAATGAACTCTAAATCCCTACAACCAATGCTCTGATACCATCTGTAGCGACCCGACAAAATTGTCATTGACGGCGCCGTCTACTTAGGTCCCGTTATATGGTCATAAGTCTTTAAAACAACATTTGACCAAAAGTATGTCGCATTCATTTCAAAAGTAGAGATGTTTCAAGGTTTACGAAAATAGTTCGACAACTAGTTACATAACAAAGTTTAAAGTACAAATGAAACATATGCGACACAATTTGAAAGTAGTCAAAAGACGCTCCACGTATGCATGTATACTCGACATCCAAGCAAGTATCAAAAGTAATGAGCGGAAGCATGTATCATTAAGCATTCAAGGACCTGAGAAAAACATAAAAGAATCTGTCAACGAAAACGTTGGTGAAATCATAGTTGTATGCATAAAGTATATTTGTATCACAAGGTTTAGTATAAATCGTTTATCAAGCGTATACATCTCAAAAGATGTGTTTGTATCACGAGCACCCAATTATCAAGCTTAACTGAATCTTACCTCGGCATAATAGTGTTAAAACCTACACTATACATCGAAAGTACGTTTCATTCATCTGAATGAGGGTTCGTCAAACCCGCATGGCCACACAACATAATTTCTCGCTTACACCCTACAAGTGTAACTAATGATAATTGGACTTGAGGATTTTCGTTCTAACTCGTATGTATCTTTGCTTTCGTATAGTATTCAAAGTATCGAAGTATGAAAAGTATATATATACATGTGAAAAGTATATATAAGTATGTAATGTATATGTTTTCTCATTCCACGATTTTAAAAGTATAAAAGTATTTGAAAAGTGGGGCTATAATCTCACCTTGAGTGCATGTATGAAAAGTACTTCACAAAGTAACGTGTGCAAAGAACAATGCTAGTCTTGACCTAAACAAATAGGTCGTATCAATATCGATAAACGCGATAGGTCAAAGATGTTCAATTAGTCCTATGGCTCGTTACGACTCGATTATGTAGCATGTGAATCAAATTGTCCAGGTTTCATGCAAGATACAAGTATAGAAACAAGTTAGAAAGATTGCATAATCTTTTGGTTAAGTTTGACAAAAAGTCAAACTTTGGTCGGTCAAAGTCAACGAAAAAGTCAACACGTTCGGGTCGGGTCCCGAACTATTTTTCTGAGGTTTTTATTCATATATAAGCATGTTAAAACAAGTTACATGTGAATCGGAGGTCCATAGCGTGCCAAACATTTTTCATATAATTGACAAGGTGGTCAGAGGCTGGACACGCCTTATGTCGCGCCGCGACAAAGGCTGGCCGCGCCGCAGCATAACACGTGAGCTGGTACCTGGCCAGTTTCAGTTTTCTAAGTCTCAACCCAAAATTCAAACAAACATAAAACACAAACCGTAAACACTTAGAACTCGTATCTTATATCTTTAGAAAGGTAATTTGACAAAGAACACAACTAAGTACATTTCACCAACCAAAAACATCATTTGTAACAATCGGCTTTCCAAAATAAATGATCAATTAATGTTCACCATAATTGCTCAAGTTCATAAATGCACAAAATAGGATTTGGGAATTAAATGCATCCATATAACGCGCCGTTTCGTAGGTAATCAAGCATACAATACAACTAACTACTTACTAACAACAATTCATGGCATTCAATACATTAAATGTTCACATTCAATTCTATCAAACCCTAACCAATAACATCAAATTCACTAATCATGTTTATGAAGTTTTCTAAAACAACCTACACATCAAATTGAAGCTAGTGATGTTTGGAACACATTTAATACATGCATTTATAACATTTAACATCATCCAAACAACCAAATTACCAAATCAAACACACCAAAGTTTATGTTCATGCTAATTACTTCAAATAACCAAATCGAACATATAAATCATATATTCATGTTAGACTTGAGCCATAGACACTAATTAACAACTTTATACGTTAAAAACATCAAGAACACAAAATCTAGTGATTTTAGAAAGTTACCCAAACTTGATGAAATCGGTATGGAATCGAAGAGGAAGTTGCAAGGATTCTAAATATGTAATTTGTTTTGCAAGACACCCGCTAGCTTGGATTTAGATGATGATTCTTTGAAATGGATAATTGAAAGAAAATGAAGAAGTAGTGAAAGAAAAGGAAAATGAAAATGAAAAAGAAAGGAGGTGGGGTTGACTAGTCAAATGCTAGTCACCTCTTTAGATCTTTGGCAAAACTAGTCCCTCGAGTTCAGTTGCGGGTGCGTGAATTACCTAAACGAGATATTTTTAAAACGCGTATCAACGGGAGATGTTATAAACATATAACGGAATTTAAATAGTTAAACGGAAAAGTTAACGGAAAAAGGCGGGATGTTACACAAATGACCCCCTCCAATATCAGAAATGTTTTCTAAATAAACCCCCATTTTCTAATGAAATATTAAATTCGAATAAAACTATAAAAAACTTTTTTAAAACACAAAATAATATTTCAAAAAGTAATATTTTTTCTTATACAAATTGTGTTTCAAATAAATCAAAAAATAGTGAGTGGATCATTGATTGCGGTGCAACAGATACCATGACTTTTGAAAAAAATGATATTGTCTTAAAAACAAAACCGAACAAAGATAAAATTAAAACCGCAAACGGTGGGGTTGTTCAAGTTAAAGGAGGAGGTACGGTTGAAATATCACCAAATTTAAAACTAAAGAATTGTTTATATGTACCATCTCTTTCTCATAAATTATTATCCGTCAGTCATGTTACAAAAGAGCTTAATTGCTCTGTTTTATTACACCCAACGTTCTGTATCTTACAGGACCTCAGAAATGGGGAGATAATTGGTCGTGGTACTGAATGGGATGGGTTATACTACATCGATGAAGTTATCCGAAGTGGTACTGTTATGCTAGCTCACGGGACATCTCACAGACAAGCTTGGCTTTGGCATAGACATCTTGGTCATCCCTCATCTAGTTATTTAAACATTTTATTTCCTGATTTATTTTCTTCAAATAAAATGCTTCAATGTGAAACATGTATTTTGGCCAAAAGCCATCAAAATTCCTTTAAAACTAGTGATACAAAAACCGAACGTCCTTTTGCTTTAATTCATTCTGATGTATGGGGCCCTGCTAGAATTAATGGGGGGCATAACTTTCGATATTTTCTATTATTTATTGATGATTGCACTCGTATGACGTGGACTTATTTTTTGACAAACAAATTCGAAGTTTTTAATAAGTTTACTATGTTTTATACCATGGTCCAAACACAATTTAAAAGTAATATACAAGTATTAAGATCCGAAAATGGGGGGGAATTCGTTAACACCCAAATGAAACAATTTTGTCAAGAAAATGGGATCATCCATCAAACCTCTTGTCCTCATACTCCTCAACAAAACGGGGTAGCTGAAAGAAAAAATATAATCCTCTTAGAAATAACCCGTGCTTTAATGATCGAGTCAAATGTGCCAAAATCGTTCTGGCCGGAAGCTCTTGCCACAGCAACTTATCTCATAAATAGACTTCCAACCAGGGCTCTTGACCTTAAAAACCCCCTACAAGTGTTAACAAAATTTTATAAACCTCCTTCAAACCTCACTCTCAAATCCCAAGTTTTTGGATGTTCTGTATTTGTCCATATCCCTAAAGCGGAACGATCCAAACTTGACGCGTGTGCTGAAAAATGTGTTTTTGTTGGTTATGGAGTCAATCAAAAGGGGTATAGATGTTATAGTCCTAAGAAAAGACACGTGTTCACTACCATGAACTGTGATTTTCTAGAAACCGAATATTTTTACACTACCCAACACACGAGTCAGGGGGAAACTGAATCAAGTGACAATGTGAGTTGGCTAGACATACCTTCATCGGAAGAAGTCATCAAAAGCACCAAAACTCAAAGCAATCCACCCGATAGTACTACTTCCGAAAGTCTCCCCAACAACGCTGAATATACTGAGGTAAGTACAGACCCCCCTGAAACTAATTTTCCTGAAACTGATACTACTAACCATGCAAATCAAGAAAATATGTCAGTACAGGGAAGTTCAAGTCAACAGGAAACGGATGAATCTAACCAACAATCCGAGTCCGAACAAGTTCCATCTAACCAACAATCCGAGTCCGAACAAGTTCCACCTGAACCCGAACCTGAACAACGTCCAGAACAATATGTTCTCCCTCTAAGAACAAACAGGGGAGTACCACCAAAACGATATGACCCGGATCAAGAAGCTCTCAGATCAAGATATCCAATGTCAAACATTGCTAAAGGAAATCTATCAAAAGAAGCAAAAAACTTCACTTCCGCAATATACTCTGAAGAAATTCCAAGCACAGTAGAGCAAGCTTTAAAATCAAAAAAATGGAGGGAGGCAATGGAAACTGAAATAACAGCTCTCAAAACAAACAACACTTGGCAAAAATGCATCCTCTCGGAATCAAAGAAACCTATCGGAAGCCGTTGGGTGTTTACAATTAAACATAGAGCAGATGGTACTATTGAAAGATACAAAGCTCGTCTTGTGGCTAAAGGGTATACTCAAACATACGGTGTCGATTACTCAGAAACTTTCTCACCCGTGGCTAAAATCAACACTATCAGAGTTTTATTCTCGATAGCCGCAAACAAAGATTGGCCACTTCATCAATTCGACGTAAAAAACGCCTTCCTACATGGAGAACTCAAGGAAGAAGTCTACATGGAGGGACCTCCTGGTTTTACATCAGACTTCAAAGACAGGGAAGTTTGTCGCCTTAAAAAATCTTTATATGGGCTAAAACAATCCCCGCGGGCTTGGTTTGGGCGTTTTACATTAGCAATGAAAAATTATGGTTTCAAGCAAAGTAATTCCGACCACACCTTATTTATTAAACAAAAAAACAATCTTATTACTTGTCTTCTTATTTATGTCGATGACATGATTATCACAGGAAATGATCAAGAAGAAATTTTAAAATTAAAAACAAATCTGTTTAAAGAATTTGAAATGAAAGATTTAGGGAGACTTAAGTACTTCTTGGGGATTGAAGTCCTACGATCTCAACAAGGAATTTTTATATGTCAAAAGAAATATGTTCTCGATCTTCTTGCAGAAATAGGGATGGTCGACTGTAAACCTGCAGACACTCCAATGATCCCAAATCAAAGGTTGTACGTATAAGAGAACGCAAAACCAGCTGTGTAGTGACCCGAGAATTTCCGACCAAATTTAAACTTGATCTTTATATGATTTCGACACGATAAGCAAAGTCTGTAATGTCGAGTCTCGAAAATTTTGGAACAAATTACATGAGTGATAAAGAATAATACGTTGGAAAAGCTCAGAAACGTTGGAACTGGAAAACGAATTGAAATAATCACGAAGGAGACCAAGGATAAATACAAGGACCAAACCCTATATTCAAAGAATCCAGGTAATTCTGGATCCAATGAGACCTTCAACAAATATCTTGCTCCGTACTCATGTTAAAATCTTGCGGAAAATCTTTATCCATCAACCATCGAATTTAGAAATTCCAAAATATCATCATCAATATCTTCGATATTTCTGAGGATATTTTCATAAATATTCTCGTCCGAAATTATATACCTCCTCGTGCTTCCTGTGTATCATTATATTGGAAAAATTCAATAGAAAGTTTAGTACCGAAAAGCGGATTATGCGAAACTATGAAGGAAACCGTGGACAAATCACAAAGAATAAAATTGACTTCAAAGAATCCAAATAATTCAATGCCTGCTGAAGTCTTTAGCAAATATCTTGCTCCTTACTCTAAACCCTTACGGACAATAGTCTCCATCATCCTATGATCTTAGATATTCAAAGATATTATCGTATCTTTAATTATAAATATCCTCCATATTTCTGAAGATATTTTCATAACTATTCTTATCTGAAATCATTAATCCCTTCATGCTATCAGTGTTACATCATATAGAAACTATTAGTTTCTATATTCTGTAAACTTTCGAGTTTAAAATATGAATGTTATTGAAGTAATGTTGGGAACTGATGCATGAGTTAGTATAATACAATGACGCTTGATCAACGTGATTATATTACAGTAAGTCATGCTGAGTTTTTAATGAGACGTGATGATTCACAGGTCATAACATCATCACGTGCCATGTTACATAACTCTTTCATTCTGCATAACTTCTGAACATATCAAAAATATATATTCTTGATAGTTCTATACTCAGTGATTCTGATAATTTGACAAATCAAATCGTGCTAATACCTTCTTTCTTATTTAAAACATGATGTTTATCCGAAATTCCATACTTACGAATTCTGGACCATTAATCGCTTTACTAGAGGTCGGGAGAATAATAAAAAGGCAAAGAGATCCAAAATATAAGAGAAAATATAAAGCCCAATGACAACACCGAAATTACAAACCGTGGATATCAGTACGTACAGCAATATAAAGACACGGGAGGATTATAAATACAATAATCCCTAGAGCATAATAGAAATAAACAGATTCTTCAGGTGGGAGTTGGAAAAGAAGAACGATCATTGCGATAGTTAGAATAAGAACAAGGATCAGAACAGGGTTAAGCATGTTTCATAAACCTTTTGAAGTTGGGAATTGAGTATAGAAATGGTGAAAATAAATGGAACGGAAAGGTAAATTTATAAAGGAAATATCAGACGTAGTAATCGGGACAGATCACCGTATTTAATTAAAGAGATCTTAATTTCCATAAATCCCGAAGAATCAGATCTTATAGATCTTCAAGATTTTCTTTAAATCCCTTGAATTCCGGAATTCAACTAAGGCAACGTCGAAAGTTAAGACGCGCCTTATTTTCTAAATTCAAACCTGTCTACGTCAAAAGTTAAAAACAAATCTTTGTTTCTCATTTCATTTTTTTGTGAATAGCTTCACTCGTGCTCTTCGAATAATCAAATTGTTTTATCCATATTACTCAATGATGATAAAACTCTATTTATCAACTCATATTCCTCATGAAAACATTTTTATAGTTAGCCATGACGACCTCACTCAAATTTCGGGACGAAATTTCTTTAACGGGTAGGTACTGTAGTGACCCGGGAATTTCCGACCAAATTTAAACTTGATCTTTATATGATTTCAACACGATAAACAAAGTCTGTAATGTCGAGTCTCGAAAATTTTGGAACAAATTACATGAGTGCATTTACCCTTTGACTATCTCCAACGATTCACGAACAAATTGGTTATAAATATATATATACGATAATTTAACATATGTAAGTTGTTATATTATTATAATAAGTAGTATCATTAATAATATTATTGTTATCATTTTATTATGATTATTATTAGTAAACTTATTAAAATTATTAATTTTATTAGGATCACTACTACTTATCAATATTATCAATACTATTATTGTTTTTAAATTATTATCATTAATATTATTTCTATTATTATTATTGTTAGTTTCATAATATTGGTGTATTAAAATTGATATGGGATATTAATATTTGCATAAATATTATTATTATAATTATTAGAAAACAATACAATTCATTATTATTATTATTATTATTATTATTATTATTATTATTATTATTATTATTATTATTATTATTATTATTATTATTATTATTATTATTATTATTATTATTATTATTATTATTATTATTATTAATATTGGTATTTTTTTCTTTATTAGTAATCCTATTATTATAAATCAGTATCATTGATTATTATTAATTAATATTAATGTTATTAATATATTTATTAATATTAATATATAAAAATATATAACTGGTACGAGTTTGTTACCCATACCTATCGAAACTATGTGTATTTTTTGTTTTCTATCTCCACTTGATACAAATAGACAATGATAATCACAGATGGATATTTAAAGGTCACTTTCTGTTTTTATCTCTTTCTATATTTTTCTTACTGATCGAATATTTATAAAAATCTTGTCGACCATCTTCATTAAAATACAAACAATTGTACTGCTTCAATGATTCGATTAACCAATTCATTATTGTTATATACGATTCATATCTGCTACGAATGGGAAGGAAGAAACAGATTTCTTTTTTTTTTTTAGCTCGAAAACCTCTGTTGAATAACTTTTTATCAAAAGTTCGATTTAGCATCAATCTTAAAAATCTAAAAATGCAGTTTAATCAGAAAACATGTGTTTAAACTAATTGCAAAGTTTCAAGTCCTAAATTTATATATCGAAGTCGAATTCTGAGGTCAAAACTTTATTTCAAAAAGTCAACCCAAGTGTTCTTGTCAAAAATTCGAATTCGTTCTTGAGTAAATGGAACAATTGATGATTGAGTTAGTTTATAGGAACGATTTGAAACAAGTTTGGTGTTTTAATCTTTGGCTAAAACATTACTATATTGAAAATCAATTTTTTTTATTTATTTACAGCGAAGAACAGACGGGTTCTTGTTCTTTTTTTTATTATTATTTATTATTTTATGTAATCTCAATTGATTGTTTTATGTAACGTGTTAAATCCTAAATTAAGGTATTAACTGCCTGTTAAGTTGGTTTGAAGCTTGGTTCGATTTTGGATTCCACGAAGAAGAAGATGAAATTAAAACAGTTTAAATAAATATGGTTTGTAGTAAATTCAGAGAAAACAGAAATGGCGAGGTGGTTTGAAAGTGTGTTAGACGAGCGAGAGGTCTCGGGTTCGATTCCAGCTTGGTGCAATTCGTTTTTTAAAGGGCTTTTTAAAGGTAGTCTTTATTTTTATTTTTTTTAAAATTATTATTATTATTATTATTATTATTATTGATTATTATGGATATGAATTATTATCATTATAGATTGTTTTTGTTATTATTATTTTTGTACTTATTAATTATTGTTATTATTACATGTAATATAATTGTTACTAGTATTATTATGAACATGAGTGTATATATAAGAATTATCTTTTATTATCATAATATAGATACAAATAGGAATATTATTACTATTGTTATGGAAATAATATAAGTTACTATTATTTTCATAAAAATTAGTATTAATATCATTCTAAATTTATTAGCATTATCATTATGTATTACTATTGTCAATATCATTATGATCAATATAACTAGATAATGATAAGTAGTAATATTAATAATATGAGTATCATTATTATTATATTATTAAAAATTAATATCCTAACTATTATTAGTAATACAATTTGCTATAAATATTATTATTAGTATTGTTATTATCATTATTATCAGATATAATTTTCATTACTATTATTAATATTATTTTACCAAATAAACATTTTGTATATAAAAACATTTATAAATAATAATACATATAAGTATGTACTGATGATATTAATGACTTTTACTTAAATACACATATATAACAAATTAATATCTATTTTATACATAATACTAATCATATATATATATATATATATATATATATATATATATATATATATATATATATATATATATATATATATATATATATATATATATATATATATATATTAATGTAACTATATAGATAATAAGAAATTTGAATATATACACATAACGTAACAACATTAATATTCCCATATATAAAATGAAGGTATATATATATAATGAAACTTACTAATTTATTAAATCTATAAATTTCATCACAAATAATAATACATATATTTGATCGATTTCAATTACGTATGTTAACATACATACAAATGATATAGGTTCGTGAATCCGAGGCCAACCCTGCATTGTTCAATGTTGTCAAATGTATTTTTACTACAAAATACATTACAGTGAGTTTCATTTGCCTTTTTACCCTTTATATTTTTGGGCTGAGAATACATGCGCAATTTTTATAAATGTTTTACGAAATAGACACAAGTAATCGAAACTACATTATATGGTTGAATTATCGAAATCGAATATGCCCTTTTTATATAGTCTGGTAATCTAAGAATTAGGGAACAGACACCCTAATTGACGCGAACTCTAAAGATAGATCTATCGGGCCCAACGAGCCCCATCCAAAGTACCGGATGCTTTAGTACTTCGAAATTTATATCATGTCCGAAGGAGGATCCCGGAATGATGGGAATATTCTTATATGCATATTGTGAATGTCGGTTACCAGGTGTTCAATCCATATGAATGATTATTTTGTCTCTATATATGGGACGTATGTTTACGAGAAATGGAAATATGAAACATTGTGGTCTATTAAAATTATGAAATGATTATTTATGTTAAACTAATGAACTCACCAACCTTTTGGTTGACACTTTAAAGCATGTTTATTCTCAGGTATGAAAGAAATCTTCCGCTTTGCATTTGCTCATTTTAAAGATATTATTTGGAGTCGTTCATGATATATTTCAAAAGACGTTGCATTCGAGTCATTGAAGTTCATCAAGATTATTACTAAGTCATTTATAGTTTAGATATATTATGAAATGGTATGCATGCCTGTCAACTTACGATAAAATGAAAGTTTGTCTTTTAAAAACGAATGCAGTGTTTGTAAAATGTATCATATAGAGGTCAAGTACCTCGTGATGTAATCAACTGTTGTGAATCGTTTATAATCGATGTGGACTTCGTCCGGATGGATTAGAACGGGTCCTTTCAAGTTGACCGAAGCCAATATCAGAAAATTGTGGGAAAGCTCATCTATCTTGCTCATACTCGACCAGATATAGCACATGCCGTTGGAGTTGTGAGTCAATTTATGCATCAACCACAACAGCACCATATGGATGCAGTATGGAGAATCATCAAGTATTTAAAGGGAACAGCAGGACACGGAGTTTTATTTACAAAAAATAGCCATTTAGAAACTCAGATATTTACAGATACTGGCTACGGAGGAGTGAAAGGAGATAGAAGATCAACATCAGGGTACTTTGGCCTTATCGGAGGAAACCTAGTCACCTGGAAAAGTAAGAAACAAAAGGTTGTCACTCTCTCCAGTGCCGAAGCTGAATTTTGAGGAATTGCACAAGGTGTAACCGAAGCTCTGTGGATTCGGAAACTTTTAACAGAAATTGGATTTCCGCTCAAAAAGCCCATCAATATTTTCTGTGACAACGAAGCTGTAGTGACCCGAACTTTTCCATGTTTATATATATTAATTGAGATTGATATTTACATGATTAAATGTTTTCAACATGTTAAGCAATCAAACTTGTTAAGACTTGATTAATTGAAATATGTTTCATATAGACAATTGACCACCCAAGTTGACCGGCGATTCACGAATGTTAAAACTTGTAAAAACGACATGATGACATATATATGGATATATATATAGTTAACATGATACTATGATAAGTAAACATATCATTAAGTATATTAACAATGAACTACATATGTAAAAACAAGACTACTAACTTAATGATTTTTAAACGAGACATATATGTAACGATTATCGTTGTAAAGACATTTAATGTATATATATCATATTAAGAGATATTCATACATGATAATATCATGATAATATAATAATTTAAAATCTCATTTGATATTATAAATATTGGGTTAACAACATTTAACAAGATCGTTAACCTAAAGGTTTCAAAACAACACTTACATGTAACGACTAACGATGACTTAACGACTCAGTTAAAATGTATATACATGTAGTGTTTTAATATGTATTTATACACTTTTGAAAGACTTCAATACACTTATCAAAATACTTCTACTTAACAAAAATGCTTACAATTACATCCTCGTTCAGTTTCATCAACAATTCTACTCGTATGCACCCGTATTCGTACTCGTACAATACACAGCTTTTAGATGTATGTACTATTGGTATATACACTCCAATGATCAGCTCTTAGCAGCCCATGTGAGTCACCTAACACATGTGGGAACCATCATTTGGCAACTAGCATGAAATATCTCATAAAATTTCAAAAATATGAGTAATCATTCATGACTTATTTACATGAAAACAAAATTACATATCCTTTATATCTAATCCATACACCAACGACTAAAAACACCTACAAACACTTTCATTCTTCAATTTTCTTCATCTAATTGATCTCTCTCAAGTTCTATCTTCAAGTTCTAAGTGTTCTTCATATATTCTACAAGTTCTAGTTACATAAAATCAAGAATACTTTCAAGTTTGCTAGCTCACTTCCAATCTTGTAAGGTGATCATCCAACCTCAAGAAATCTTTGTTTCTTACAGTAGGTTATCATTCTAATACAAGGTAATAATCATATTCAAACTTTGGTTCAATTTCTATAACTATAACAATCTTATTTCAAGTGATGATCTTACTTGAACTTGTTTTCGTGTCATGATTCTGCTTCAAGAACTTCGAGCCATCCAAGGATCCGTTGAAGCTAGATCCATTTTAATCTTTTCCAGTAGGTTTATCCAAGGAACTTAAGGTAGCAATGATGTTCATAACATCATTCGATTCATACATATAAAGCTATCTTATTCGAAGGTTTAAACTTGTAATCACTAGAACATAGTTTAGTTAATTCTAAACTTGTTCGCAAACAAAAGTTAATCCTTCTAACTTGACTTTTAAAATCAACTAAACACATGTTCTATATCTATATTATATGCTAACTTAATGATTTAAAACCTGGAAACACGAAAAACACCGTAAAACCGGATTTACGCCGTCGTAGTAACACCGCGGGCTGTTTTGGGTTAGTTAATTAAAAACTATGATAAACTTTGATTTAAAAGTTGTTATTCTGAGAAAATGATTTTTATTATGAACATGAAACTATATCCAAAAATTATGGTTAAACTCAAAGTGGAAGTATGTTTTCTAAAATGGTCATCTAGACGTCGTTCTTTCGACTGAAATGACTACCTTTACAAAAACGACTTGTAACTTATTTTTCTGATTATAAACCTATAATTTTTCTGTTTAGATTCATAAAATAGAGTTCAATATGAAACCATAGCAATTTGATTCACTCAAAACGGATTTAAAATGAAGAAGTTATGGGTAAAACAAGATTGGATAATTTTTCTCATTTTAGCTACGTGAAAATTAGTAACAAATCTATTCCAACCATAACTTAATCAACTTGTATTGTATATTATGTAATCTTGAGATACCATAGACACGTATACAATGTTTCGACCTATCATGTTGACACATCTATATATATTTCGGAACAACCATAGACACTCTATATGTGAATGTTGGAGTTAGCTATACAGGGTTGAGGTTGATTCCAAAATATATATAGTTTGAGTTGTGATCAATACTGAGATACGTATACACTGGGTCGTGGATTGATTCAAGATAATATTTATCGATTTATTTCTGTACATCTAACTGTGGACAACTGTTGTAGGTTACTAACGAGGACAGCTGACTTAATAAACTTAAAACATCAAAATATATTAAAAGTGTTGTAAATATATTTTGAACATACTTTGATATATATGTATATATTGTTATAGGTTCGTGAATCAACCAGTGGCCAAGTCTTACTTCCCGACGAAGTAAAAATCTGTGAAAGTGAGTTATAGTCCCACTTTTAAAATCTAATATTTTTGGGATGAGAATACATGCAGGTTTTATAAATGATTTACAAAATAGACACAAGTACGTGAAACTACATTCTATGGTTGAATTATCGAAATCGAATATGCCCCTTTTTATTAAGTCTGGTAATCTAAGAATTAGGGAACAGACACCCTAATTGACGCGAATCCTAAAGATAGATCTATTGGGCCTAACAAACCCCATCCAAAGTACCGGATGCTTTAGTACTTCGAAATTTATATCATATCCGAAGGGTGTCCCGGAATGATGGGGATATTCTTATATATGCATCTTGTTAATGTCAGTTACCAGGTGTTCACCATATGAATGATTTTTATCTCTATGTATGGGATGCGTATTGAAATATGAAATCTTGTGGTCTATTATTATGATTTGATATATATAGGTTAAACCTATAACTCACCAACATTTTTGTTGACGTTTTAAGCATGTTTATTCTCAGGTGATTATTAAGAGCTTCCGCTGTCGCATACTTAAATAAGGACGAGATTTGGAGTCCATGCTTGTATGATATTGTGTAAAAACTGCATTCAAGAAACTTATTTTGTTGTAACATATTTGTATTGTAAACCATTATGTAATGGTCGTGTGTAAACAGGATATTTTAGATTATCATTATTTGATAATCTACGTAAAGCTTTTTAAAACCTTTATCTATGAAATAAAGGTTATGGTTTGTTTTAAAAATGAATGCAGTCTTTGAAAAACGTCTCATATAGAGGTCAAAACCTCGCAACGAAATCAATTAATATGGAACGTTTTTAATCAATAAGAACAGGACATTTCAGTTGGTATCAGAGCGTTGGTCTTAGAGAAACAGAAGTTTGCATTAGTGTGTCTTATCGAGTTTGTTAGGATGCATTAGTGAGTCTGGACTTTGACCGTGTTTACTTGAAAAATGATTGCTTAACAAATTTTGTTGGAAACTATATATTTTTAACATGTGAATATTATGTGATATATTAATCTCTTAACGCGTTTGATATTATGTGATAGATGTCTACCTCTAGAACAAGTCCCATTGACTCACCTAATAATAATGAAGAGTCAAATGTAAATTGGAATGATTCGTGGACTGATTCACAAGTTCCCGAAGAGGAACCGGAAGAAGAGTCGGAACCGGAAGAAGAATCGGAACCGGATGAAGAAATAGAACCGGTGGAGGAAATAATAAAACGGTTAAGTAAAAGAAAATCCTCAACCAACCGACCAAGGTTAATTATGGTCAATGGTGTTTCTGCCAAGGAAGCAAAATATTGGGAGGATTACCAATTCTCCGATGAATCGGATTCGGACGAGAATTCTGATGATGTTATAGAAATTACGCCAACTGAATTTAAAAAGGCAAAAGAAAATAATAAGGGAAAGGACATAAAAATAGATAAATCTAATTCCAACTCCGATGAACTTTATATGTATCGTCAACCCCCGAAGTCCTTAAGTTGTAACAATGACCCGGGAACCTCTAAACCACCAGGTTTTTCTAAACCAATGTGGAAAACGACGGCTCGTATTAGGGGAACATCATATATCCCTAGAAACTTGGCAAAACGAACCAAAACCGAAGAAGAAGAAACAAGCGAGTCGGAATAAGATAGTTGTATTCGTGTGGTGTAATATATGTAATATAGTGTGCTTATGCTTTATGATATATGTAAAAATTGCTTGTATTAATAAGTATTTTTTTTTATGAATCTAACTCTTGTCTATTTTACAGTATAAAAACACAAAATGGATAGACAACCCAATATTTTAAGAGACCTACCCGGAGACATGATTGATGAAATCTTGTCTAGAGTCGGTCAGAATTCTTCGGCACAACTATTTAAGGCGAGATCAGTTTGTAAGACATTCGAAGAACGTTCCAAGAATGCCTTGGTTTATAAAAGGCTTTCGTTCGAAAGATGGGGGATATCACATTGGGAAATCCATAAGTTACGGTGTGTTTACTTTGACGCATATATTGCAGGGAACCCAAATGCTATTTTACGCAATGGGTTAAGAAATTATTTTGACTCAATATATCCGAATATTGGACTTCGTGATTTAGAAAAAGCGGCTAACATGCAACATAAAGAAGCATGTTATGCTTACGGATTAGTAATGTTCGCTTCTCACCAAAGTGAGAACAAGAACATCGGGCTACAACTATTAAACAAAACGTTTCCACAAGTGACGGAGTCGGTAATTGGGGTAAGAAATGAGGTTTTTAGATTGTTACGGGACTGTTGGACATTACGTAACCCTCGTCCCTTTGACGACGTTACAACACGCTGTCTTATCAACGGCCATAACAGTTATGTTCCACAAGACCAAGGATGGGAAGTAATCCTAGTAAAACCAGAATGCATGACTTGTTTCTGGACGTATGAATTACGTGTCTTTATTGCCTTTGCTGAACGACTTGTGTACTAGCTAGAATTATCTTCACAACCATCTTGTATCAAATTTATTGTGTGCTATATTTCATGCTATATGTAAAATAAGCGGTATTGTAAGTTTGTAAAATATTGTGTAAAAGTTTGAACGTGAAATATTATTATAATCAGTTTTTCATATAGAATTGTAGTAGTTGAATTGTATATTAGCTACTAAGTATGAACTTAACGGGTAGGTACAACCCGAATTTAAACTTATAAAACGCTAATATGAAGAAAAAGCTTTTATAAATGAGTTCATATTATGCTACGAAATACTATTAACTACTCTTAATATTCTGTATGATTAACTTGTTCCATTTGACTATTTTGAAGGAAATGGCACCGACTACTCGACATACCGTGAATATGAATGAAGAGGAATTCCGTACTTTTCTAGCTTCAAACATAGCCGCAGTACAGGCTGCGCTACATACCAACAATAACCTTGGATCTAGCAGTATAGGAAATCGTGTAGGATGCACCTACAAAGAATTCACTGCCTGCAAACCTTTGGAATTTGATGGAACCGAAGGACCGATCGGATTGAAACGGTGGACCGAGAAGGTCGAATCGGTGTTTGCCATAAGTAAGTGTACTGAAGAGGACAAAGTGAAGTACGCTACGCATACCTTCATAGGTTCTGCGTTAACATGGTGGAATACCTATCTAGAGCAAGTGGGACAAGACGATGCGTACGCACTACCGTGGTCAGCATTCAAGCACTTGATGAACGAGAAGTACCGTCCCAGAACCGAGGTCAATAAGCTCAAGACAGAACTTAGAGGGTTACGAACCCAAGGATTTGATATTACCACGTACGAAAGACGATTCACAGAATTGTGCCTATTGTGTCCGGGAGCATTCGAAGATGAGGAAGAGAAGATCGACGCGTTTGTGAAAGGATTACCGGAAAGAATCCAAGAAGATATAAGTTAACACGAGCCCGCCTCCATACAACAGGCATGTAGAATGGCTCACAAACTAGTGAACCAGATTGAAGAAAGAATTAAAGAACAGACTGCTGAAGAGGCCAATGTGAAGCAAGTCAAAAGAAAGTGGGAGGAAAACGGTGATAAGAATCACCAATACAACAACAACAGCAATTACAACAATAATCGCAACAATTATCCCAACAATCGCAACATCAATCGCAACTACAACAAACGGCCCAACAACAACAACAACAACAACAACAACAGCAACTACAACAATCATCCCAACAACAATAATAACCGCAACAACAACAACAATCAAAAATAGCTATGCCAAAGGTGTGAAAAGTATCACTCGGGGTTCTGCACCAAATTTTGCAACAAGTGTAAAAGAAATGGTCATAGCGCGGTGAAGTGTGAGGTCTACGGACCAGGGGTTAATAGAACGAAAGGAACAAATGGTGTCGGAACGAGTAATGGCGGAGCAAGTAGTGTCGGAGCAAGTTATGCCAATGTAGTTTGTTATAAATGTGGAAAACCGGGCCACATTATTAGAAATTGCCCAAACCAGGAGAACACGAATGGACAAGGCCGCGGAAGAGTTTTCAATATTAATGCGGCAGAGGCACAGGAAGACCCGGAGCTTGTTACGGGTACGTTTCTTATTGACAATAAATCTGCTTACGTTTTATTTGATTCGGGTGCGGATAGAGAAGCTATATGAGTAGAGATTTTTGTGCTAAATTAAGTTGTCCATTGACGCCTTTGGATAGTAAATTTTTACTCGAATTAGCAAATGGTAAATTAATTTCAGCAGATAATATATGTCGGAATCGAGAAATTAAACTGGTTAGCGAAACATTTAAGATTGACTTGATACCAGTAGAGTTAGGGAGTTTTGATGTGATAATCGGTATGGACTGGTTGAAAGAAGTGAAAGCAGAGATCGTTTGTTACAAAAATGCAATTCGCATTATACGAGAAAAAGGAAAACCCTTAATGGTGTACGGAGAAAAGGGCAACACGAAGCTACATCTTATTAGTAATTTGAAGGCACAAAAACTAATAAGAAAAGGTTGCTATGCTATTCTAGCACACGTCGAGAAAGTACAAACTGAAGAAAAGAGCATCAATGATGTTCCCGTCGCAAAAGAATTTCCCGAAGTATTTCCGAAAGAATTACCGGGATTACCCCCACATCGATCCGTTGAATTTCAAATAGATCTTGTACCAGGAGCTGCACCAATAGCTCGTGCTCCTTACAGACTCGCACCCAGCGAGATGAAAGAACTGCAAAGCCAATTACAAGAACTTTTAAAGCATGGTTTCATTCGACCAAGCACATCACCGTGGGGAGCTCCTGTTTTGTTTGTCAAGAAGAAAGATGATACATTCAGGTTGTGTATCGACTACCGAGAGTTGAACAAACTTACCATCAAGAACCGCTACCCACTACAAGGCTCGTCTGTTTATTCAAAGATTGACTTACGTTCCGGGTATCATCAAATGCGGGTGAAAGAAGATGATATTCCAAAGACTGCTTTCAGAACACGTTACGGTCATTACGAGTTTATGGTCATGCCATTTGGTTTAACTAATGCACCAGATGTGTTCATGGACCTTATGAACCGAGTGTGTGGACCATACCTTGACAAGTTTGTCATTGTTTTCATTGATGACATACTTATTTACTCAAAGAATGACCAAGAACACGGTGAACATTTGAGAAAGGTGTTAGAAGTATTGAGGAATGAAGAATTGTACGCTAAATTTTCAAAGTGTGCATTTTGGTTGGAAGAAGTTCAATTCCTCGGTCACATAGTGAACAAAAAAGGTATTAAGGTGGATCCGGCAAAGATAGAAACTGTTGAAAAGTGGGAAACCCTGAAAACTCCGAAACACATACGTCAGTTTTTAGGACTAGCTGGTTACTACAGAAGGTTCATCTAAGACTTTTCCAGAATAGCAAAACCCTTGACTGCATTAACGCATAAAGGGAAGAAATTTGAATGGAAGGATGAACAAGAGAAAGCGTTTCAGTTATTGAAGAAAAAGCTAACTACGGCACCTATATTGTCATTGCCTGAAGGGAATGATGATTTTG
This sequence comes from Rutidosis leptorrhynchoides, assembly GCF_046630445.1. Taxonomy (NCBI): domain Eukaryota; kingdom Viridiplantae; phylum Streptophyta; class Magnoliopsida; order Asterales; family Asteraceae; genus Rutidosis; species Rutidosis leptorrhynchoides. Next base: position 366,681,668 of record NC_092334.1, on the reverse strand, counting down.
TGATTTATTGTGACGCATCAAAGCAAGGTCTCGGTTGTGTATTAATGCAACGAACGAAGGTGATTGCTTATGCGTCTAGACAATTGAAGATTCACGAGCAAAATTATACGACGCATGATTTGGAATTAGGCGCGGTTGTTTTTGCATTAAAGACTTGGAGGCACTACTTATATGGGGTCAAAAGTATTATATATACCGACCACAAAAGTCTTCAACACATATTTAATCAGAAACAACTGAATATGAGGCAGCGTAGGTGGATTGAATTGTTGAATGATTACGACTTTGAGATTCGTTACCACCCGGGGAAGGCAAATGTGGTAGCCGATGCCTTGAGCAGGAAGGACAGAGAACCCATTCGAGTAAAATCTATGAATATAATGATTCATAATAACCTTACTACTCAAATAAAGGAGGCGCAACAAGGAGTTTTAAAAGAAGGAAATTTAAAGGATGAAATACCCAAAGGATCGGAGCAGCATCTTAATATTCGGGAAGACGGAACCCGGTATAGGGCTGAAAGGATTTGGGTACCAAAATTTGGAGATATGAGAGAAATGGTACTTAGAGAAGCTCATAAAACCAGATACTCAATACATCCTGGAACGGGGAAGATGTACAAGGATCTCAAGAAACATTTTTGGTGGCCGGGTATGAAAGCCGATGTTGCTAAATACGTAGGAGAATGTTTGACGTGTTCTAATGTCAAAGCTGAGCATCAGAAACCATCAGGTCTACTTCAACAACCCGAAATCCCAGAATGGAAATGGAAAAACATTACCATGGATTTCATCACTAAATTGCCAAGGACTGCAAGTGGTTTTGATACTATTTGGGTAATAGTTGATCGTCTTACCAAATCAGCACACTTCCTGCCCATAAGAGAAGATGACAAGATGGAGAAGTTAGCACGACTGTATTTGAAGGAAGTCGTCTCCAGACATGGAATACCAATCTCTATTATCTCTGATAGGGATGGCAGATTTATTTCAAGATTCTGGCAGACATTACAGCAAGCATTAGGAACTCGTCTAGACATGAGTACTGCCTATCATCCACAAACTGATGGGCAGAGCGAAAGGACGATACAAACGCTTGAAGACATGCTACGAGCATGTGTTATTGATTTCGGAAACAGTTGGGATCGACATCTACCGTTAGCAGAATTTTCCTACAAAAGAGCTACGCTGACATTAAAAGAAAAGATATAGAATTTGAAATTGGAGAGATGGTCATGCTTAAAGTTGCACCTTGGAAAGGCGTTGTTCGATTTGGTAAACGAGGGAAATTAAATCCAAGGTATATTGGACCATTCAAGATTATTGATCGTGTCAGACCAGTAGCTTACCGACTTGAGTTACCTCAACAACTCACGGCTGTACATAACACTTTCCACGTCTCGAATTTGAAGAAATATTTTGCTAAAGAAGATCTCACTATTCCGTTAGATGAAATCCAAATCAACGAAAAACTCCAATTCATCGAAGAACCCGTCGAAATAATGGATGGTGAGGTTAAAAGACTTAAGCAAAACAAGATACCAATTGTTAAGGTTCGATGGAATGCTCGTAGAGGACCCGAGTTCACCTGGGAGCGGGAAGATCAGATGAAGAAGAAATACCCGCATCTATTTCCAGAAGATTCGTCAACACCTTCAACAGCTTAAAATTTCGGGACGAAATTTATTTAATGGGTAGGTACTGTAGTGACCCGAACTTTTCCATGTTTATATATATTAATTGAGATTTATATTTACATGATTAAATGTTTCCAACATGTTAAGCAATCAAACTTGTTAAGACTTGATTAATTGAAATATGTTTCATATAGACAATTGACCACCCAAGTTGACCGGCGATTCACGAACGTTAAAACTTGTAAAAACGACATGATGACATATATATGGATATATATATAGTTAACATGATACTATGATAAGTAAACATATCATTAAGTATATTAACAATGAACTACATATGTAAAAACAAGACTACTAACTTAATGATTTTTAAACGAGACATATATGTAACGATTATCGTTGTAAAGACATTTAATGTATATATATCATATTAAGAGATATTCATACATGATAATATCATGATAATATAATAATTTAAAATCTCATTTGATATTATAAATATTGGGTTAACAACATTTAACAAGATCGTTAACCTAAAGGTTTCAAAACAACACTTACATGTAACGACTAACGATGACTTAACGACTCAGTTAAAATGTATATACATGTAGTATTTTAATATGTATTTATACACTTTTGAAAGACTTCAATACACTTATCAAAATACTTCTACTTAACAAAAATGCTTACAATTACATCCTCGTTCAGTTTCATCAACAATTCTACTCGTATGCACCCGTATTCGTACTCGTACAATACACAGCTTTTAGATGTATGCACTATTGGTATATACACTCCAATGATCAGCTCTTAGCAGCCCATGTGAGTCACCTAACACATGTGGGAACCATCATTTGGCAACTAGCATGAAATATCTCATAAAATTACAAAAATATGAGTAATCATTCATGACTTATTTACATGAAAACAAAATTACATATCCTTTATATCTAATCCATACACCAACGACCAAAAACACCTACAAACACTTTCATTCTTCAATTTTCTTCATCTAATTGATCTCTCTCAAGTTCTATCTTCAAGTTCTAAGTGTTCTTCATATATTCTACAAGTTCTAGTTACATAAAATCAAGAATACTTTCAAGTTTGCTAGCTCACTTCCAATCTTGTAAGGTGATCATCCAACCTCAAGAAATCTTTGTTTCTTACAGTAGGTTATCATTCTAATAGAAGGTAATAATCATATTCAAACTTTGGTTCAATTTCTATAACTATAACAATCTTATTTCAAGTGATGATCTTACTTGAACTTGTTTTCGTGTCATGATTCTGCTTCAAGAACTTCGAGCCATCCAAGGATCCGTTGAAGCTAGATTCATTTTAATCTTTTCCAGTAGGTTTATCCAAGGAACTTAAGGTAGTAATGATGTTCATAACATCATTCGATTCATACATATAAAGCTATCTTATTCGAAGGTTTAAACTTGTAATCACTAGAACATAGTTTAGTTAATTCTAAACTTGTTCGCAAACAAAAGTTAATCCTTCTAACTTGACTTTTAAAATCAACTAAACACATGTTCTATATCTATATGATATGCTAACTTAATGATTTAAAACCTGGAAACACGAAAAACACCGTAAAATCGGATTTACGCCGTCGTAGTAACACCGCGGGCTGTTTTGGGTTAGTTAATTAAAAACTATGATAAACTTTGATTTAAAAGTTGTTATTCTGAGAAAATGATTTTTATTATGAACATGAAACTATATCCAAAAATTATGGTTAAACTCAAAGTGGAAGTATGTTTTCTAAAATGGTCATCTAGACGTCGTTCTTTCGACTGAAATGACTACCTTTACAAAAACGACTTGTAACTTATTTTTCCGACTATAAACCTATACTTTTTCTGTTTAGATTCATAAAATAGAGTTCAATATGAAACCATAGCAATTTGATTCACTCAAAACGGATTTAAAATGAAGAAGTTATGGGTAAAACAAGATTGGATAATTTTTCTCATTTTAGCTACGTGAAAATTGGTAACAAATCTATTCCAACCATAACTTAATCAACTTGTATTGTATATTATGTAATCTTGAGATACCATAGACGCGTATACAATGTTTCGACCTATCATGTCGACACGTCTATATATATTTCGGAACAACCATAGACACTCTATATGTGAATGTTGGAGTTAGCTATACAGGGTTGAGGTTGATTCCAAAATATATATAGTTTGAGTTGTGATCAATACTGAGATACGTATACACTGGGTCGTGGATTGATTCAAGATAATATTTATCGATTTATTTCTGTACATCTAACTGTGGACAACTAGTTGTAGGTTACTAACGAGGACAGCTGACTTAATAAACTTAAAACATCAAAATATATTAAAAGTGTTGTAAATATATTTTGAACATACTTTGATATATATGTATATATTGTTATAGGTTCGTGAATCAACCAGTGGCCAAGTCTTACTTCCCGACGAAGTAAAAATCTGTGAAAGTGAGTTATAGTCCCACTTTTAAAATCTAATATTTTTGGGATGAGAATACATGCAGGTTTTATAAATGATTTACAAAATAGACACAAGTACGTGAAACTACATTCTATGGTTGAATTATCGAAATCGAATATGCCCCTTTTTATTAAGTCTGGTAATCTAAGAATTTGGGAACAGACACCCTAATTGACGCGAATCCTAAAGATAGATCTATTGGGCCTAACAAACCCCATCCAAAGTACCGGATGCTTTAGTACTTCGAAATTTATATCATATCCGAAGGGTGTCCCGGAATGATGGGGATATTCTTATATATGCATCTTGTTAATGTCGGTTACCAGGTGTTCACCATATGAATGATTTTTATCTCTATGTATGGGATGTGTATTGAAATATGAAATCTTGTGGTCTATTATTATGATTTGATATATATAGGTTAAACCTATAACTCACCAACATTTTTGTTGACGTTTTAAGCATGTTTATTCTCAGGTGATTATTAAGAGCTTCCGCTGTCGCATACTTAAATAAGGACGAGATTTGGAGTCCATGCTTGTATGATATTGTGTAAAAATTGCATTCAAGAAACTTATTTTGTTGTAACATATTTGTATTGTAAACCATTATGTAATGGTCGTATGTAAACAGGATATTTTAGATTATCATTATTTGATAATCTACGTAAAGCTTTTTAAAACCTTTATCTATGAAATAAAGGTTATGGTTTGTTTTAAAAATGAATGCAGTCTTTGAAAAACGTCTCATATAGAGGTCAAAACCTCGCAACGAAATCAATTAATATGGAACGTTTTTAATCAATAAGAACGGGACATTTCAGAAGCTGCCATCGCCATCTCCGAAAACCCTGTTCAACATGACCGAACCAAACACGTTGAGATTGACAGGCACTTTATCAAAGAGAAACTTGAAGCCGAAATCATATCTCTTCCCTATGTCAGGTCAGAAGACCAGCTAGCAGACATCTTAACCAAGTCCGTCAACGGAAGACTTTTTCATGAAGTTCTCGTCAAGTTGAATATCGGGAATCCCACTATTCAACGTGCAGGGGAGTGTTAGAAATAGTTTTTCAAAGGATCAGAATGTTCTACATTCATCATTTCCTTTTATAGAACAACAGCTAGGACATAACAGCTAGCATATCAAAACGGATTCTTTCCTTTTTGAATATAGGCTCCTCACCAAAAATAGTGAAAACCTTGTGTATAAATAGATGCAGGCATCCTTTTGTATAAACATAACAGATCAATAAAAAAGCATACGTATTCTTTTTCTTTCAATTCTCAATAAGTATAAGAGTCGGGTCTGTTAGTCGGTAGGAACAGTACCCCTTCTGACGTCAGCTTCTATTGTCCTCTCGCTTTTTCTTAAGACTTTTTGCCCGGTTGTTCAGTGCAACGGAGTGGGCTGGGCCGCCCACTAGTTATCAATAAAGCCCTACAAATTAAGAGGCCACGTATTATCAACAAAAACATCACAAATATTTCTAGTATAATAAATTATAAATAGATAAAAAAAAAAAAAACGATAAACTTTAATTGCTCACCAGTTCCTCCAAACTGCTCATATCCAGCTGCCTGAACGGTGCAGATTCTAAAGCAATTTGTAAAGCAGTTTCCATTTCTGTATGATCAAACACCAAATCAGAATCAGGCACTAACTTATTTTCAGAATCCGTCTCTTGATTAACTACTTTTGGGTTCTTCACAGCAGATGGCTGATTAACATTCTTCGATGTTTCACCTATAGCCTTCATAGAGGAGGCATCCACAACCTGTATGAATTAAAAAATTTAAAATTAATTTCCGCCAACATATAATAACCTTATAATTAATTTATGACAACCCTACAATTAATTTGTTATATTACCTGGAACGACAACCAAATAGATTGTCCAAACATCTCTTGATTCGGAGAAATCATGGTCCAGTAGGATAAGTAACGACCAGGAACTGCAGGGGCAATGAATTCGGCTTCAATGTCAATCACTCCGTTTACAGGTAGACCATCACTTGGGATCTAACATTAATCAAATTAAACAACAAGAATTTAAGGGGCCAAAATTATAAAATTGAAACTAGGACAGTAAGCAGGTATAGCTACAAACCTCAACATCACCAAAATATGATGAATTAACGCACCACAAATCTCCTGCAATCCACTGAAGTTTTGAGCCGTGAGGCCATGCGACAGTACCTTTATTACGCATCCTCCAAATTTTAGTGAATTTAGTTAGTGGAGCCATGATGGTACCATCAGGAATAGTAATATGATGAAGGAGATCACCATCTAGTTTAGATCGATATTTGTATGAGTTTTTACTTCCGATTTCAGGGTTCACCTGAATCTTACTCTCTTTGTAAGTTGATGTTTTGGAAGTACCGGTTTGTTGGCCATCAACATTTGATTGCACACTCGCACCAGCCTTCATTTTTTCAACAAGCTCAGATAACCTTGAAACAGAGAAACCTGTTTCATTGGATGTTTGGTATCGATGTTGTTGTACTTGTGTTCTTTGAGTTTGAGAAACTGCAGGTGTAACAGTTTGAGATTGAGGATCAAATGTTGATGAATTCACAGTTTTCAGAGTTTCAGCAGAAACTGCAGGATTAAAAGTTTGAGATTGAGGATGGAGTGTTGATGGATTCACAGTTTGAGCAGCCCGGAAGTTTGAATTTGAATATGGATTAAAATGAGGACTTGGTGTTTGTGGAGGAACTAAATTGCTCATGTAGTTATAATACGGAGACCCAAAGTACGGTTGATAGCTCAAGTTTTGATATGGAACCCGAGATTCTGGGTACGGATGATAGCTCGAGCTTTGAAATGGAACCCGAAATTCTGGGTACAGTTGATAGCTCGGGCTTTGATACGGAACCTGAGATTTTGGGTACGGATGATAGCTCGAGTTTTGATATGGAACCTGAGGTTTCAGGTACGGATAGCTCAAGTTTGGATATGAATTGTTTTGATATGGATCCGAAGATTTCGGGTACTGACAATGGCTTTTAGTTAAGTTGACAATGATATGTACCGGATTCAAAGCTTGTTGTACAATATCATCTAGATCATCATCACAATCAGCAGAAAGTGTAACCTCCTCATTTTCTTCGTCAACGTAAGTCAAGGTAAAGTCAACGCCAAAATCGATGCTAAAGAGACTGCGGATTTTCTCCCTTAATGTAAAAATGTCAAGAGTAAGTTTCCCATTTTGAATAGCAACCCTGAAACGTTTAAGTGTGTCCCGATACTTAACCTGCACAAATACCACAAATAATCAATATTTCTGCCATTACTTAACCAGGGGTAGGGGTGTAAATGAGTTGAGTCAAGTCGAGTTCGGCTCGTGTTAAATTCAAAAAATACAGTCGAGCATAATATATTAAGCTCAATCTCGGCTTGTATAATATTATACAAGCTCGTTACAGACAACTTCAAAGTTGATAAGTTACGTCAATACCACTGTAACCAGAGGCGGATTTAGTGTAGTAGGGGGGAGGGGGGGCCCGCCACCGGTGGATTTCGAAATTTTAGTGCAAAATTTTTCGGTTTTTCGATTTCACCCCTGGTGGAATTTTTTTTTTGCCCCAAATCGTTCATATTTTGCCCAAAAATCTCCATATTTTGCCCCAAAACCTTCGTATTTTGCTCAAAAATCTCTAAATTTTGCTCAAAAAACTCTATATTTTGCCCAAAAACCTCTATATTTTGTCAAAAAAAAAATCCTCACGTTATAAAAAAAATTCGCCCTCGGTGAAAATTTTTCCTGGATCCACCACTGACTGTAACAAAAGCCCTTTAGTTATATACTATGTAGGTTACACTCGTTCACCTTAAGACAACAACACAATGAACAAATAAATAAAAAACAAAACTTACATGGAATATATTAAGTGGAACTCATAAATATATTGACGTTGTGTTTGGGAGAAACTAGTTAGAGCTGAAGCAAAAGCTTATAGCATCTATAACATATTTTGAAGTTGATAGGTGAAGCGTATAATTTTTATAAGTGATAAGTGTTTGGTAGCTAGTTAGAATTGAAGAGTTTATAATTGTAAATTGACTTGAAAACAACACTAATAATATATAAAATAATATAATGAAAAGTTATTTTTTTTAGTAATTTTACATTTTATAAGTTATAAGCTTTGTTTATGTTCGGGTCGTTTTTAACCCTTCCGTGACCACTCCTTAACTTTTTACATTAACTTAAGCTTTACTTTTATCAATAAGCTACTGGTAGAGATTAGTAATATTATTGTATTTATTGCCATTGTTTTATTTATTTTGGTTTCTACTGCTTTTCTACTTATAATTTAAGTAAAAGTAGAAAGAGTCAAAATAATTCATTTCCTTAAATGAAACTTGACTTCTGAATTCTTATCATTCGTTGAAGAAATCAAAAGAAAAGTATTATATTTTTGCTTCTTAGATGAAATTCACGGGCTATAGTTGATGGTGTTCAATGAAATCCGAGAGTAGGGTAAGTAAGAAATAAATTCAAAAAGCTTATTAATTTTTAAGGTCTAATTTCTATCTCATACAAAGATTGTGACTTCATGCTTACTAAACTATAAGCTTGTTATAAATTCTCGTAAGCTCTCATAAGCTAATTGCCAAACGCCAAAACATACCTAATTCATTAGAAACCGTAACTCTAGACTAAAAACAACACACAATACCTTTGCATTCAATGCACGTGACTATTATGTAAAACTATATACAACAAATAGTAAAAGACATCAAACAATTGCGCTAAACTAAGGTAATTAAATTTAAACAAACATAAATATTAGAGCTTTTCAAGATAATATATAGCAACGTAACAATAGATTTGTAAAATCAATATAAAAATTCGAGCTTTTGAGAAAACATATATAAAAAATACGAAATCAAAAGGTCATAAGCGGTATTGATGTGATACTTTCAACCACGAGGTCAAGGCCGGAATAAGACAATTATCTACGTTCGTTAATTAATGTATATAGTCGTATTAACAAAGTTTTAAGTTGTCTTAAAAAGGGAACATACTAACCTTGATAGCAATGGAAGAAGTCATGGCGACAAAACTTGTGAAACTGAAAACATTAATATTATATTATTCTGACTAAAATAAATAGGAATTTCGTTGTAAAAAATACGGAGTAACAAAAAGGATGAGGATTGGTAGTTTTGAATTAAAGATTTGGTTAGACTGAAGAGACGTAAAGGTAGGATATATTCGTTACACGATACAGTTAAGTTTAACAAAGAGATGCTAATTATTAGGATGGCGAAGATATATACCTTTTCAAATGGTGGAACTAGTAACTACGCCAGAGACTAAAAAGTATCACGTGTCAATAATTAGCGCTAAGATTCAGTTTTAATTTCCGGTATTGATTAATTGCTTTTTTTTTTTCATTCTAAAAAACACTGATTAAATACATTGAAAATTAACTATTGAATACAAATCTAAACAAAAGTGTTCAAAGTTACATTCTGACTTCGGGCACGTGGAGAGCCATTATTCGTCGAACATTCCCTCACGCTACTCATCCCTTCCATGAAGCAGCCATTGCACCATCAAAAATTCCGGTCGATCATGCTGCGATGCGGCGCCGTCGAGGCGTGATGGTGGCGATTTTGGGGTGATCACGCTGCGATAACAATGGTCTTAGAAAAAAGGTCATCGCATACACGATGAAAGAGGCAAATCAGTTATTTTTGAACATGTTTCTTATTTTTATGATTCAATTCAATATGACTGTAGACAGAAAGCCAAAAATATCATATGGTACTCAATAGGCCAATTAAATATCAAACCCCTGAACACAACTTGTAAAAAAAGTTGATGAAAATAATTATTAACCCTTTATTTTATTATTAACATATTGTTGTAATTTAGTAGTCAGTAACTACTTTCATGGCCTATATTATATAAGATTAGAAACTTCTGTACTATACAAAGCTTAGAAAATGAATGGAGAATAAAAGTAACACTTGTTTTTGAGAAATAATGGGGTACATAGTTTGCTTACACTCGATGGATATTTATACTACAATACAAATGCTATATGTGTTCAATTTTCAACGAGGAATAGTAAAAAGATATGGAGTGATATAATTGATCATTCAAATCTTGGACTTTAGAGGACACATATCTTGACTTTTAGGATACTTGTATATTCAAGATATTATAACACTCCCCCTTGAATGACAATTTTATTATAGAGTAACCATTACTGCCTCGTTAAAAACCTTGCTAAAGAAAAACCCAGTGGGATAAAAACTTTAGCCAAGGAAAAAAGAGTGCAGCATAGAGTTAACTCCCCCTCAAGTAGATATCGCTGAAAACATGAGTTGGAAGTGCTTTGATTAAAAGATCGGCAGAGTTTTTGCTGGATTGAACATATCTCATTTCAATCTGGTTGTCCTTGATGAGATCTTGAGTATATGAGAAGAATATGAGGTTTTCATCTGAAACTATATCATCTAAATCTTTTATGTACAAGTTTAGCCCCTGTAATTTCTCTACAGTCTCCTTCATGATTTGCTCAAACCGTTGTTTCAATTCCTATTCTCTTTCAGTCTTTTTCTGATCCTTACCAACATACCATTCTTTTTCATCAAACTTATGACCGGTAAGACCGTCTATGGCTTTAGCGCCTCGTCTGCATTTATGTTATGTTCTGTCACTTTTGATACTCTTCTTTCATTTGTACTATGCAAGCTGCATTATCTTCATAGATAGTTGTGGGACTTTTATATCGTTCTAGTTCACAAGAATCAATAATGATTTGTGTCATTGATCTCAACCAAGCACATTTTCGAGTAGTTTCATGTAATGCAATCACTTCGTCATGATTTGATGATGTTGCAACAAGTGTTTGTTTTAAGAACGCCATGATTTTGTGGTACCTTCATTTAGGAATGCATATCAAGTTTGAGATTTTTCTTTATGGGGATTAGATATATGACCTGCATATACATAATCAACCAAATCTTGTTCTGAATTGTTAGAATAAAATAATTTTAAAATCAGCAGTTCCTCAAGGGTATCAAAATATGTGCTTGATCCCATTTCAATGTCTTTTTGTAGGGGCTGAGCTGAATCTTGTCAACAAATTAACTGCAAAAGAAATATCAGGTCTTGTACAATTTGTAAAATACATAACAACCCCAATTGCACTAAGATATGGAACTTCTGATCCGTTAAGATCTTCATGATCTTCATAGTGATGATATGGATCAGTGTCAATATTGAGTGATCTAACAACAAATAATTTTGTCTTTAAAAATGTTTTAAAATCTTTTTGGTATAAGTTGTTTGATGTACAAGTAAACCATTAGTCATATGCTCAATTTGCAATCCAAGGCAATACTGATCTCTTTATTTGTTCATATGATGTTATGATCATTGACATAAACAACTTACAATCACATATCCGGACATTATTTTCTTAATAAGAACACATGTGCATATAAGATTATTTGTATACCCTTTTTCTTATCAAGTAATCACTTAATCGGGTACACCACATGCGACCCGATTGTTTCAACCCATATAAAGACCTTTTTAATCGAGTACATTTCTTTGGATTTTGCATTGGATGCTTCTGATACCTTAAATCCTTCAGGTATCTTCATATATATATATCACTATCAAGTGATCTATATAGATCAGCAGTAACAACATCCATGAGATGCGTTTCTAGATTTTTAGAAACTGACAGGCAGATTAAGTATCTAAAAATAATTATATCCATAACAGGGGAATAAGTTTCATCATAATCAATTCCCGGTCTTTGAGAAAAATCTCGAGTTACAAGTCTAGCTTTATACATTGTAACTTCTTTTTTTTCATTTCTTTTTCGCACAAAAATCCATCTATACTCCACATGTTTCACATCTTTAGGTGTGAGAACGATATATCCAAAAAATTTTATTTTATTGAGCGATTCAAATTTAGCTCGTATTGCTCTTTTCTAATGACCCCAATCGTGTCTATTTTTTCATGACAGATTTTGGTTCTGGATCATCATCTTTATTCATGATGTCATTGTAATATTATATGAAAATATCTCATCAAGATTTTTTTATTTCATTTCGGTTCCATAATATTGCATAATTTATTGCAATTTATGTATTTACATTTATCAATATCCTCTGCAGAAGGAATATTGATTTGTGGTTCTTCTTGAACACTTTCTTTTACCTCATTATCAGCTGATTTTCCTTTTCTAGGATTTTTATCTTTGGAACCAATTGGTCTTCCACGTTTCAGACGTGGCAAAGACTCATGAGTGACATTATTGCCAGCTTTTGGAATATCAATTCGAGCTGGAGCATTTCCTTCTATTATATATGATTTAGTCACTCTTTTTGTATCTTTAAATGCATAAAGTAATTAATTTGCAAGTTCTTGCATATGCATTATTTTTGAACTTTCGTTTTGCATTATTTTGTGCGAGTTCTATATACCTTAATTGATGTTCACATCATGAAGCATCTTTTTCTTTATTTTTCATTTCTCCCCCTAATATAGGGAACAATGTTTCATTAAAGTGATAATCAGAAAAACGTGCTGTAAAAACATCACCCGTCATGGGTTCAATATATATTATGATTGAAGATATTTCATATCCAACATATTTTCCCATCCTTCTTTGAGGACCCATTTTAGTGCGTTGTGGTGGTGCGATAGGAACATAAACCGCACAACCAAATGTTCTAAAGTGGGAAATATTTAGCTGATGGCCAAAAGCAAGTTGCAAGGGAGAATAAGTATGACTTGCACTTGGTCTAATGCGAATTAATGATGCAGCATGTAAAATTGCATGACCCCATACAGATACTGGGAGTTTTGTTCTCATTATCAATGGTCTAGCTATTAACTGCAATCGTTTGACTAGTGATTCGGCTAAACCATTTTGTGTATGCACATGGGTAACAGGATGTTCAACAACAATCCCAATAGACATGCAAAAATCATTAAATGCTTGAGATGTAAACTCACCAGCATTATCCAATCTCACCCTTTTAATAGTATAATCAGGGAAATGTGCCCTCAATTTAATAATTTGAGTAAGATACTTTGCAAATGCCATATTACGGCTTGATAACTCACAAACATGAGACCATCCGCTAGATGCGTCTATTAGAACCATGAAATATCAAAATGGTCCACATGATGGATGAATTGGTCCATATATATAACCTTGAATTCTTTCAAGAAACATTGGTGATTCTTTCTCAATATTCTTTTCATTAATCATCATATGTGCTTTTCATTAATCACCATATGTGCTTTTCATTAATCACCATATGTGCTTTTTCATTAATCACCATATGCGCTTTTTATCATATATCCTTTTCACCATATGCGCTTTTAATCATATGCGCTGCGCTTTTTATCATATGCACTTTTCATCATATGCGCTTTTCATCATATGCACCTTTTATCATATGCACTTTTAATCATATGCGCTGCGCTTTTCATCATATGCGCTTTTCATCATATGCGCCTTTCATCATATGCGCCTTTCATCATATGCACTTTCTATCATATGCGCTGCGCTTTTCATCATATGCGCTTTTCATCATATACGCCTTTTATCATATGCACTTTTAATCATATGCGTTGCGCTTTTCATCATATGCGCTTTTTATCATATGCGCTGCGCTTTTAATCATATGTGCTACGCTTTTCATCATATGCGCTTTTCATCATATGCGCTTTTTATCTTATGCGTTTTTCGGTGCTACATAGGTATTTCTCATTTCCGGTTATCATTGACTGATAATCATATCCAATATGATATGTATCAGAGAAACTTAACAAATTTCTCTTTGATTTGGGAGAATACAAAGCATTGTTTATCAGAAAATTCGTACCATTTGGTAATATGAATTTTTGCCTTTTCCGTTCCTTATATCAAGTTTGCAAGACCTGATATAGTATTTATAATTCCTTCATTTTGATTTAAATCAATGAAATATTTCTTAGATTTGATCATAGTGTGTATGTTACCACTATCTGCAATACATAGGTCTTTACCATTTAATTGATGTTGTATTTCAGCAGGATTCATACTAAAACTTCAAATAAGATAAGCAAATAATGAGTTATATTTCAGCAAGATAATCAAATTATATTACATGCAAACAAGTTACAATCTGAAGTACATAAAAGATAACACTTAATAAACATATGCGTTATGGTCTAAAACCATTCATTTATGAGTGATACATAACAAGCTAGGCATCTTAGAAAATTCAAATTCAAGTCTCAAGGTAGCTCAGGGTTTATTTAATCAAGATTTTTCAACAGATTCACTCTCGTTTTCTTTTCTTTTGGGACTTATTTGTAGAGATAAACAAGATGTTCATGTATTCAAGAAATACTAGACTGATGATCCACGTTACCAGATCATTAATAAGAATCTCCTGGTTTCTTATAAGAGCGTCTACTAACATCTTCAATTTTATTCTTTCATGGATCACCGTTATTTCTTGATAATTAATATCGTATCTATCTTTGAGTATTTTCATAATAAACTTGGATATTCGATCATATAATATGTAGATTCTAAGGACTCGTCAATATGTTTGCTAAGAAAAATACTTGCTATTGCTTTTTCTTGTTCAGAACAATTGTTATTTTCATTCAGGGTTTCTAAAATACCGATTGATTCGAGATGTTTTTCTACATTCATAACCCATGTTAAGTAGTTGTTCCCACTTGATTCTAAAGGAGCAAATTTAAGCCTTTTCAAATTCGACATTTTCTATTATCAAAAGATGAACAACATAAATCATAATCAACTTCTATTCATAGATAAATAATAAAATGAAATTAGAATCATTTTAAATTCATAAGTAGCAAACAACAGAATAATGGCATGGTTACAAATGATAAAACCACAAGGGCAAGATAGAATATAGGTTCACCCAGAGGTATATTAGCAACAATGATGATAGTTAGTATGACCAATACAATAGGAAAAATCATCCTTGTGTGAATTATTTTTACAAAAGAAAAAACTTTTTGAGAGTGGTAATATGAGAAAATGAAGATTGATTTGTGAAAATTTGAAAACGGAGATGTTTATTTTATATTTGTAAAATATAGTCGTTGTAACGTCGCCAGTTGACGTTAACAACCGTTATGTATACATGACCTTTGTAACGTCGTTAGTTGACGTTAACGACTGTTATGTACTCGTTGTATTAATAATAATTTTAATAAAAGAATATAATTAGTATATATACGACTACTATAAATACATTTAGTATAAATTCGAAGATTAAGAGAATAAACATATTAATAATAAATTTAAGAATAAATATTAGTATGCAGGAAATATATAATGATTAGTAGTTGCATAAGTAATCATAAATAAATGTTAGATAACATAAATATAAATGTTAGTGAAGTTAATAAGAATTAGATTACAGAAATCAGATTCAGGCTGTATAACCGATCATATATAACATAAATATAAATATTAGTGAAGTTAATAATAGTTAGATTACAGAAATATAATTCAGGCGGTATAACTGACCATATATAACATAAATATAAATGTTAGTGAAGTTAATAATAGTTAGATTACAGAAATATAATTCAGGCGGTATAACCGACCATATATAACTTAAATAACATAAATATAACTGTTAGTTATGATGATAATAATATTTACCTTACTAATAAATAATAGAAAATATCGTTAAAGAATTTTTTTTTTATTACCTTGATTAGTGACTTGTGCTTGCTTAGATAAACCTTGATTATACGGAGCACTTCGTGCTGATAACGTGTTGTAATTTAGTAGTCAGTAACTACTTTCATGGCCTATATTATATAAGATTAGAAACTTCTGTACTATACAAAGCTTAGAAAATGAATAGAGAATAAGAGTAATGAAATGTCCCGTTCATATTGATTATAAACGTTCCATATTAATTGATTTCGTCGCGAGGTTTTGACCTCTATATGTGTAGTGACCCGAACTTTTCCATGTTTATATATATTAATTGAGATTGATATTTACATGATTAAATGTTTCCAACATGTTAAGCAATCAAACTTGTTAAGACTTGATTAATTGAAATATGTTTCATATAGACAATTGACCACCCAAGTTGACCGGTGATTCACGAACGTTAAAACTTGTAAAAACTATATGATGACATATATATGGATATATATATAGTTAACATGATACTATGATAAGTAAACATATCATTAAGTATATTAACAATGAACTACATATGTAAAAACAAGACTACTAACTTAATGATTTTTAAACGAGACATATATGTAACGATTATCGTTGTAAAGACATTTAATGTATATATATCATATTAAGAGATATTCATACATGATAATATCATGATAATATAATAATTTAAAATCTCATTTGATATTATAAACATTGGGTTAACAACATTTAACAAGATCGTTAACCTAAAGGTTTCAAAACAACACTTACATGTAACGACTAACGATGACTTAACGACTCAGTTAAAATGTATATACATGTAGTGTTTTAATATGTATTTATACACTTTTGAAAGACTTCAATACACTTATCAAAATACTTCTACTTAACAAAAATGCTTACAATTACATCCTCGTTCAGTTTCATCAACAATTCTACTCGTATGCACCCGTATTCGTACTCGTACAATACACAGCTTTTAGATGTATGTACTATTAGTATATACACTCCAATGATCAGCTCTTAGCAGCCTATGTGAGTCACCTAATACATGTGGGAACCATCATTTGGCAACTAGCATGAAATATCTCATAAAATTACAAAAATATGAGTAATCATTCATGACTTATTTACATGAAAACAAAATTACATATCCTTTATATCTAATCCATACACCAACGACCAAAAACACCTACAAACACTTTAATTCTTCAATTTTCTTCATATAATTGATCTCTCTCAAGTTCTATCTTCAAGTTCTAAGTGTTCTTCATATATTCTACAAGTTCTAGTTACATAAAATCAAGAATACTTTCAAGTTTGCTAGCTCACTTCCAATCTTGTAAGGTGATCATCCAACCTCAAGAAATCTTTGTTTCTTACAGTAGGTTATCATTCTAATACAAGGTAATAATCATATTCATACTTTGGTTCAATTTCTATAACTATAACAATCTTATTTCAAGTGATGATCTTACTTAAACTTGTTTTCGTGTCATGATTCTGCTTCAAGAACTTCGAGCCATCCAAGGATCCGTTGAAGCTAGATCCATTTTTATCTTTTTTAGTAGGTTTATCCAAGGAACTTAAGGTAGTAATGATGTTCATAACATCATTCGATTCATACATATAAAGCTATCTTATTCGAAGGTTTAAACTTGTAATCACTAGAACATAGTTTAGTTAATTCTAAACTTGTTCACAAAAAAAAGTTAATCCTTCTAACTTGACTTTTAAAATCAAATAAACACATGTTCTATATCTATATGATATGCTAACTTAATGATTTAAAACCTGGAAACACGAAAAACACCGTAAAACCGGATTTACGCCGTCGTAGTAACACCGCGGGCTGTTTTGGGCTAGTTAATTAAAAACTATGATAAACTTTGATTTAAAAGTTGTTATTCTGAGAAAATAATTTTTATTATGAACATGAAACTATATCCAAAAATTATGGTTAAACTCAAAGTGGAAGTATGTTTTCTAAAATGGTCATCTAGACGTCGTTCTTTCGACTGAAATGACTACCTTTAAAAAAACGACTTGTAACTTATTTTTCTGACTATAAACCTATACTTTTTCTGTTTAGATTCATAAAATAGAGTTCAATATGAAACCATAGCAATTTGATTCACTCAAAACGGATTTAAAATGAAGAAGTTATGGGTAAAACAAGATTGGATAATTTTTCTCATTTTAGCTACGTGAAAATTGGTAACAAATCTATTCCAACCATAATTTAATCAACTTGTATTGTATATTATGTAATCTTGAGATACCATAGACACGTATACAATGTTTCGACCTATCATGTCGACACATCTATATATATTTCGGAACAACCATAGACACTCTATATGTGAATGTTGGAGTTAGCTATACAGGGTTGAGGTTGATTCCAAAATATATATAGTTTGAGTTGTGATCAATACTAACACTGGGTCGTGGATTGATTCAAGATAATATTTATCGATTTATTTCTGTACATCTAACTGTGGACAACTAGTTGTAGGTTACTAACGAGGACAGCTGACTTAATAAACTTAAAGCATCAAAATATATTAAAAGTGTTGTAAATATATTTTGAACATACTTTGATATATATGTATATATTGTTATAGGTTCGTGAATCAACCAGTGGCCAAGTCTTACTTCCCGACGAAGTAAAAATCTGTGAAAGTGAGTTATAGTCCCACTTTTAAAATCTAATATTTTTGGGATGAGAATACATGCAGGTTTTATAAATGATTTACAAAATAGACACAAGTACGTGAAACTACATTCTATGGTTGAATTATCGAAATCGAATATGCCCCTTTTTATTAAGTCTGGTAATCTAAGAATCAGGGAACAGACATCCTAATTGACGCGAATCCTAAAGATAGATCTATTGGGCCTAACAAACCCCATCCAAAGTACCGGATGCTTTAGTACTTCGAAATTTATATCATATCCGAAGGGTGTCCCGGAATGATGGGGATATTCTTATATATGCATCTTGTTAATGTCGGTTACCAGGTGTTCACCATATGAATGATTTTTATCTCTATGTATGGGATGTGTATTGAAATATGAAATCTTGTGGTCTATTATTATGATTTGATATATATAGGTTAAACCTATAACTCACCAACATTTTTGTTGACGTTTTAAGCATGTTTATTCTCAGGTGATTATTAAGAGCTTCCGCTGTCGCATACTTAAATAAGGACGAGATTTGGAGTCCATGCTTGTATGATATTGTATAAAAACTGCATTCAAGAAACTTATTTTGTTGTAACATATTTGTATTGTAAACCATTATGTAATGGTCGTGTGTAAACAGGATATTTTAGATTATCATTATTTGATAATCTACGTAAAGCTTTTTAAACCTTTATTGATGAAATAAAGGTTATGGTTTGTTTTAAAATGAATGCAGTCTTTGAAAAACGTCTCATATAGAGGTCAAAACCTCGCAACGAAATCAATTAATATGGAACGTTTTTAATCAATAAGAACGGGACATTTCATTTGGTATCCGAGCGTTGGTCTTAGAGAACCAGAATTTTGCATTAGTGTGTCTTATCGAGTTTGTTAGGATACATTAGTGAGTCTGGACTTCGACCGTGTTTACTTGAAAAATGATTGCTTAACAAATTTTGTTGGAAACTATATATTTTTAATATGTGTATATTATGTGATATATTAATCTCTTAACGCGTTTGATATTATGTGATAGATGTCTACCTCTAGAACAAGTCTCATTGACTCACCTAATAATAATGAAGAGTCAAATGTAAATTGGAATGATTCATGGACTGATTCACAAGTTCCCGAAGAGGAACCGGAAGAAGAGTCGGAACCGGAAGAAGAATCGGAACCGGATGAAGAAATAGAACCGGTGGGGGAAATAATAAAACGGTTAAGTAAAAGAAAATCCTCAACCAACCGACCAAGGTTAATTATGGTCAATGGTGTTTCCGCCAAGGAAGCAAAATATTGGGAGGATTACCAATTCTCCGATGAATCGGATTCCGACGAGAATTCCGATGATGTTATAGAAATTACCCCAACTGAATTTAAAAAGGCAAAAGAAAATAATAAGGGAAAGGGCATAAAAATAGAGAAATCTAATTCCAACCCCGATGAACTTTATATGTATCGTCAACCCCCGAAGTCCTTAAGTTGTAACAATGTCCCGGGAACCTCTAAACCACCAGGTTTTTCTAAACCAATGTGGAAAACGACGGCTCGTATTAGGGGAACATCATATATCCCTAGAAACTTGGCAAAACGAACCAAAACCGAAGAAGAAGAAACAAGCGAGTCGGAATAAGATAGTTGTATTCGTGTGGTGTAATATATGTAATATAGTGTGCTTATGCTTTATGATATATATAAAAATTGCTTGTATTAATAAGTATTTTTTTTTATGAATCTAACTCTTGTCTATTTTACAGTTTAAAAACACAAAATGGATAGACAACCCAATATTTTAAGAGACCTACCCGGAGACATGATTGATGAAATCTTGTCTAGAGTCGGTCAGAATTCTTCGGCACAACTATTTAAGGCGAGATCAGTTTGTAAGACATTCGAAGAACGTTCCAAGAATGCCTTGGTTTATAAAAGGCTTTCGTTCGAAAGATGGGGGATATCACATTGGGAAATCCATAAGTTACGATGTATTTACTTTGACGCATATATTGCGGGGAACCCAAATCCTATTTTACGCAATGGGTTAAGAAATTATTTTGACTCAATATATCCGAATATTGGACTTCGTGATTTAGAAAAAGCGGCTAACATGCAACATAAAGAAGCATGTTATGCTTACGGATTAGTAATGTTCGCTTCTCACCAAAGTGAGAACAAGAACATCGGGCTACAACTATTAAACAAAACGTTCCCACAAGTGACGGAGTCGGTAATTGGGGTAAGAAATGAGGTTTTTAGATTGTTACGGGACTGTTGGACATTACGTAACCCTCGTCCCTTTGACGACGTTACAACACGCTGTCTTATCAACGGCCATAACGGTTATGTTCCACAAGACCAAGGATGGGAAGTAATCCTAGTAAAACCAGAATGCATGACTTGTTTCTGGACGTATGAATTACGTGTCTTTATTGCCTTTGCTGAATGACTTGTGTACTAGCTAGAATTATCTTCACAACCATCTTGTATCAAATTTATTGTGTGCTATATTTCATGCTATATGTAAAATAAGCGGTATTGTAAGTTTGTAAAATATTGTGTAAAAGTTTGAACGCGAAATATTATTATAATCAGTTTTTCATATAGAATTGTAGTAGTTGAATTGTATATTAGCTACTAAGTATGAACTTAACGGGTAGGTACTACCCGAATTTAAACTTATAAAACGCTAATATGAAGAAAAAGATTTTATAAATGAGTTCATATTATGCTACGAAATACTATTAACTACTCTTAATATTCTGTATGATTAACTTGTTCCATTTGACTATTTTGAAGGAAATGGCACCGACTACTCGACACACCGTGAATATGAATGAAGAGGAATTCCGTACTTTTCTAGCTTCAAACATAGCCGCAGTACAGGCTGCGCTACATACCAACAATAACCTTGGATCTAGCAGTACAGGAAATCGTGTAGGATGCACCTACAAAGAATTCACTGCCTGCAAACCTTTGGAATTTGATGGAACCGAAGGACCGATCGGATTGAAACGGTGGACCGAGAAGGTCGAATCAGTGTTTGCCATAAGTAAGTGTACTGAAGAGGACAAAGTGAAGTACGCTACGCATACCTTCACAGGTTCTGCGTTAACATGGTGGAATACCTATCTAGAGCAAGTGGGACAAGACGATGCGTACGCACTACCGTGGTCAGCATTCAAGCACTTGATGAACGAGAAGTACCGTCCCAGAACCGAGGTCAATAAGCTCAAGACAGAACTTAGAGGGTTATGAACCCAAGGATTTGATATTACCACGTACGAAAGACGATTCACAGAATTGTGCCTATTGTGTCCGGGAGCATTCGAAGATGAGGAAGAGAAGATCGACGCGTTTGTGAAAGGATTACCGGAAAGAATCCAAGAAGATATAAGTTCACACGAGCCCGCCTCCATACAACAGGCATGTAGAATGGCTCACAAACTAGTGAACCAGATTGAAGAAAGAATTAAAGAACAGACTGCTGAAGAGGCCAATGTGAAGCAAGTCAAAAGAAAGTGGGAGGAAAACGGTGATAAGAATCACCAATACAACAACAACAGCAATTACAACAATAATCGCAACAATTATCCCAACAATCGCAACCTCAATCGCAACTACAACAAACGGCCCAACAACAACAACAACAACAACAACAGCAACTACAACAATCATCCCAACAACAATAATAACCGCAACAACAACAACAATCAAAAATAGCTATGCCAAAGGTGTGAAAAGTATCACTCGGGGTTCTGCACCAAATTTTGCAACAAGTGTAAAAGAAATGGTCATAGCGCGGCGAAGTGTGAGGTCTACGGACCAGGGGTTAATAGAACGAAAGGAACAAATGGTGTCGGAACGAGTAATGGCGGAGCAAGTAGTGTCGGAGCAAGTTATGCCAATGTAGTTTGTTATAAATGTGGAAAACCGGGCCACATTATTAGAAATTGCCCAAACCAGGAGAACACGAATGGACAAGGCCGCGGAAGAGTTTTCAATATTAATGCGGCAGAGGCACAGGAAGACCCGGAGCTTGTTACGGGTACGTTTCTTATTGACAATAAATCTGCTTACGTTTTATTTGATTCGGGTGCGGATAGAAGCTATATGAGTAGAGATTTGTGTGCTAAATTAAGTTGTCCATTGACGCCTTTGGATAGTAAATTTTTACTCGAATTAGCAAATGGTAAATTAATTTCAGCAGATAATATATGTCGGAATCGAGAAATTAAACTGGTTAGCGAAACATTTAAGATTGATTTGATACCAGTAGAATTAGGGATTTTTGATGTGATAATCGGTATGGACTGGTTGAAAGAAGTGAAAGCAGAGATCGTTTGTTACAAAAATGCAATTCGCATTATACGAGAAAAAGGAAAACCCTTAATGGTGTACGGAGAAAAGGGCAACACGAAGCTACATCTTATTAGTAATTTTAAGGCACAAAAACTAATAAGAAAAGGTTGCTATGCTGTTCTAGCACACGTCGAGAAAGTACAAACTGAAGAAAAGAGCATCAATGATGTTCCCATTGCAAAAGAATTTTCCGATGTATTTCCGAAAGAATTACCGGGATTACCCCCACATCGATCCGTTGAATTTCAAATAGATCTTGTACCAGGAGCTGCACCAATAGCTCGTGCTCCTTACAGACTCGCACCCAGCGAGATGAAAGAACTGCAAAGCCAATTACAATAACTTTTAGAGCGTGGTTTCTTTCGACCAAGCACATCACCGTGGGGAGCTCCTGTTTCGTTTGTCAAGAAGAAAGATGGTACATTCAGGTTGTGTATCGACTACCTAGAGTTGAACAAACTTACCATCAAGAACCGCTACCCACTACCGAGAATCGACGACTTATTTGATCAACTACAAGGCTCGTCTGTTTATTCAAAGATTGACTTACGTTCCGGGTATCATCAAATGCGGGTGAAAGAAGATGATATTCCAAAGACTGCTTTCAGAACATGTTACGGTCATTACGAGTTTATGGTCATGTCGTTTGGTTTAACTAATGCACCAGCTGTGTTCATGGACCTTATGAACCGAGTGTGTGGACCATACCTTGACAAGTTTGTCATTGTTTTCATTGATGACATACTTATTTACTCAAAGAATGACTAAGAACACGGTGAACATTTGAGAAAGGTGTTAGAAGTATTGAGGAAGGAAGAATTGTACGCTAAGTTTTCAAAGTGTGCATTTTGGTTGGAAGAAGTTCAATTCCTCGGTCACATAGTGAACAAAGAAGGTATTAAGGTGGATCCGGCAAAGATAGAAACTGTTGAAAAGTGGGAAACCCCGAAAACTCCGAAACACATACGCCAGTTTTTAGGACTAGCTGGTTACTACAGAAGGTTCATCCAAGACTTTTCCAGAATAGCAAAACCCTTGACTGCATTAACGCATAAAGGGAAGAAATTTGAATGGAATGATTAACAAGAGAAAGCGTTTCAGTTATTGAAGAAAAAGCTAACTACGGCACCTATATTGTCATTGCCTGAAGGGAATAATGATTTTGTGATTTATTGTGACGCATCAAAGTAAGGTCTCGGTTGTGTATTAATGCAACGAACGAAGGTGATTGCTTATGCGTCTAGACAATTGAAGATTCACGAACAAAATTATACGACGCATGATTTGGAATTAGGCGCGGTTGTTTTTGCATTAAAGACTTGGAGGCACTACTTATATGGGGTCAAAAGTATTATATATACCGACCACAAAAGTCTTCAACACATATTTAATCAGA
This sequence comes from Rutidosis leptorrhynchoides, assembly GCF_046630445.1. NCBI lineage: Eukaryota > Viridiplantae > Streptophyta > Magnoliopsida > Asterales > Asteraceae > Rutidosis > Rutidosis leptorrhynchoides. The sequence goes on along the minus strand of NC_092334.1, from coordinate 366,657,386 downwards.
AACAACTGAATATGAGGCAGCGTAGGTGGATTGAATTATTGAATGATTACGACTTTGAGATTCGTTACCACCCGGGGAAGGCAAATGTGGTAGCCGATGCCTTGAGCAGGAAGGACAGAGAACCCATTCGAGTAAAATCTATGAATATAATGATTCATAATAACCTTACTACTCAAATAAAGGAGGCGCAACAAGGAGTTTTAAAAGAGGGAAATTTAAAGGATGAAATACCCAAAGGATCGGAGAAGCATCTTAATATTCAGGAAGACGGAACCCGGTATAGGGCTGAAAGGATTTGGGTACCAAAATTTGGAGATATGAGAGAAATGGTACTTAGAGAAGCTCATAAAACCAGATACTCAATACATCCTAGAACTGGGAAGATGTACAAGGATCTCAAGAAACATTTTTGGTGGCCGGGTATGAAAGCCGATGTTGCTAAATACGTAGGAGAATGTTTGACGTGTTCTAAAGTCAAAGCTGAGCATCAGAAACCATCAGGTCTACTTCAACAACCCGAAATCCCAGAATGGAAATGGGAAAACATTACCATGGATTTCATCACTAAATTGCCAAGGACTGCAAGTGGTTTTGATACTATTTGGGTAATAGTTGATCGTCTCACCAAATCAGCACACTTCCTGCCAATAAGAGAAGATGACAAGATGGAGAAGTTAGCACGACTGTATTTGAAGGAAGTCGTCTCCAGACATGGAATACCAATCTCTATTATCTCTGATAGGGATGGCAAATTTATTTCAAGATTCTGGCAGACATTACAGCAAGCATTGGGAACTCGTCTAGACATGAGTACTGCCTATCATCCACAAACTGATGGGCAGAGCGAAAGGACGATACAAATGCTTGAAGACATGCTACGAGCTTGTGTTATTGATTTCGGAAACAGTTGGGATCGACATCTATCGTTAGCAGAATTTTCCTACAACAACAGCTACCATTCAAGCATTGAGATGGCGCCGTTTGAAGCACTTTATGGTAGAAAGTGCAGGTCTCCGATTTGTTGGAGTGAAGTGGGGGATAGACAGATCACGGGTCCGAAGATTATACAAGAAACTACCGAGAAGATCATCCAAATTCAACAACGGTTGAAAACCGCCCAAAGTCGACAAAAGAGCTACGCTGACATTAAAAGAAAAGATATAGAATTTGAAATTGGAGAGATGGTCATGCTTAAAGTTGCACCTTGGAAAGGCGTTGTTCGATTTGGTAAACGAGGGAAATTAAATCCAAGGTATATTGGACCATTCAAGATTATTGATCGTGTCGGACCAGTAGCTTACCGACTTGAGTTACCTCAACAACTCGCGACTGTACATAACACTTTCCACGTCTCGAATTTGAAGAAATGTTTTACTAAAGAAGATCTCACTATTCCGTTAGATGAAATCCAAATCAACGAAAAACTTCAATTCATCGAAGAACCCGTCGAAATAATGGATCGTGAGGTTAAAAGACTTAAGCAAAACAAGATACCAATTGTTAAGGTTCGATGGAATGCTCGTAGAGGACTCGAGTTCACCTGGGAGTGTGAAGATCAGATGAAGAAGAAATACCCGCATCTATTTCCAGAAGATTCGTCAACACCTTCAACAGCTTAAAATTTCGGGACGAAATTTATTTAACGGGTAGGTACTGTAGTGACCCGAACTTTTCCATGCTTATATATATTAATTGAGATTGATATTTACATGATTAAATGTTTCCAACATGTTAAGCAATCAAACTTGTTAAGACTTGATTAATTGAAATATGTTTCATATAGACAATTGACCACCCAAGTTGACCGGTGATTCACGAACGTTAAAACTTGTAAAAACTATATGATGACATATATATGGATATATATATAGATAACATGATATTATGATAAGTAAACATATCATTAAGTATATTAACAATGAACTACATATGTAAAAACAAGACTACTAACTTAATGATTTTTTAAACGAGACATATATGTAACGATTATCGTTGTAAAGACATTTAATGTATATATATATATCATATTAAGAGATATTCATACATGATAATATCATGATAATATAATAATTTAAAATCTCATTTGATATTATAAACATTGGGTTAACAACATTTAACAAGATCGTTAACCTAAAGGTTTCAAAACAACACTTACATGTAACGACTAACGATGACTTAACGACTCAGTTAAAATGTATATACATGTAGTGTTTTAATATGTATTTATACACTTTTGAAAGACTTCAATACACTTATCAAAATACTTCTACTTAACAAAAATGCTTACAATTACATCCTCGTTCAGTTTCATCAACAATTCTACTCGTATGCACCCGTATTCGTACTCGTACAATACACAGCTTTTAGATGTATGTACTATTGGTATATACACTCCAATTATCAGCTCTTAGCAGCCCATGTGAGTCACCTAACACATGTGGGAACCATCATTTGGCAACTAGCATGAAATATCTCATAAAATTACAAAAATATGAGTAATCATTCATGACTTATTTACATGAAAACAAAATTACATATCCTTTATATCTAATCCATACACCAACGACCAAAAACACCTACAAACACTTTCATTCTTCAATTTTCTTCATCTAATTGATCTCTCTCAAGTTCTATCTTCAAGTTCTAAGTGTTCTTCATATATTCTACAAGTTCTAATTACATAAAATCAAGAATACTTTCAAGTTTGCTAGCTCACTTCCAATCTTGTAAGGTGATCATTAAACCTCAAGAAATCTTTGTTTCTTACAGTAGGTTAACATTCTAATACAAGGTAATAATCATATTCCAACTTTGGTTCAATTTCTATAACTATAACAATCTTATTTCAAGTGATGATCTTACTTGAACTTGTTTTCGTGTCATGATTCTGCTTCAAGAACTTCGAGCCATCCAAGGATTCGTTGAAGCTAGATCCATTTTTCTATTTTCCAGTAGGTTTATCCAAGGAACTTAAGGTAGTAATGATGTTCATAATATCATTCGATTCATACATATAAAGCTATCTTATTCGAAGGTTTAAACTTGTAATCACTAGAACATAGTTTAGTTAATTCTAAACTTGTTCGCAAACAAAAGTTAATCCTTCTAACTTGACTTTTAAAATCAACTAAACACATGTTCTATATCTATATGATATTCTAACTTAATGATTTAAAACCTGGAAACACGAAAAACACCGTAAAACCGGATTTACGCCGTCGTAGTAACACCGCGGGCTGTTTTGGGTTAGTTAATTAAAAACTATGATAAACTTTGATTTAAAAGTTGTTATTCTGAGAAAAAGATTTTTATTATGAACATGAAACTATATCCAAAAATTATGGTTAAACTCAAAGTGGAAGTATGTTTTCTAAAATGGTCATCTAGACGTCGTTCTTTCGACTGAAATGACTACCTTTACAAAAACGACTTGTAACTTATTTTTCCGACTACAAACCTATACTTTTTATGTTTAGATTCATAAAATAGAGTTCAATATGAAACCATAGCAATTTGATTCACTCAAAACGGATTTAAAATGAAGAAGTTATGGGTAAAACAAGATTGGATAATTTTTCTCATTTTAGCTACGTGAAAATTGGTAACAAATCTATTCCAACCATAACTTAATCAACTTGTATTGTATATTATGTAATCTTGAGATACCATAGACACGTATACAATGTTTCAACATATCATGTCGACACATCTATATATATTTCGGAACAACCATAGACACTCTATATGTGAATGTTGGAGTTAGCTATACAGGGTTGAGGTTGATTCCAAAATATATATAGTTTGAGTTGTGATCAATACTAACACTGGGTCGTGGATTGATTCAAGATAATATTTATCGATTTATTTCTGTACATCTAACTGTGGACAACTAGTTGTAGGTTACTAACGAGGACAGCTGACTTAATAAACTTAAAACATCAAAATATATTAAAAGTGTTGTAAATATATTTTGAACATACTTTGATATATATGTATATATTGTTATAGGTTTGTGAATCAACCAGTGGCCAAGTCTTACTTTCCGACGAAGTAAAAATCTGTGAAAGTGAGTTATAGTCCAACTTTTAAAATCTAATATTTTTGGGATGAGAATACATGCAGGTTTTATAAATGATTTACAAAATAGACACAAGTACGTGAAACTACATTCTATGGTTGAATTATCGAAATCAAATATGCCCCTTTTTATTAAGTCTGGTAATCTAAGAATCAGGGAACAGACACCCTAATTGACGCGAATCCTAAAGATAGATCTATTGGGCCTAACAAACCCCATCCAAAGTACCGGATGCTTTAGTTCTTCGAAATTTATATCATATCCGAAGGGTGTCCCGGAATGATGGGGATATTCTTATATATGCATCTTGTTAATGTCGGTTACCAGGTGTTCACCATATGAATGATTTTTATCTCTATGTATGGGATGTGTATTGAAATATGAAATCTTGTGGTCTATTATTATGATTTGATATATATAGGTTAAACCTATAACTCACCAACATTTTTATTGACGTTTTAAGCATGTTTATTCTCAGGTGATTATTAAGAGCTTCCGCTGTCGCATACTTAAATAAGGACGAGATTTGGAGTCCATGCTTGTATGATATTGTGTAAAAACTGCATTCAAGAAACTTATTTTGTTGTAACATATTTGTATTGTAAACCATTATGTAATGGTCGTGTGTAAACAGGATATTTTAGATTATCATTATTTGATAATCTACGTAAAGCTTTTTAAACCTTTATTGATGAAATAAAGGTTATGGTTTGTTTTAAAATGAATGCAGTCTTTGAAAAACGTCTCATATAGAGGTCAAAACCTCGCAACGAAATCAATTAATATGGAACGTTTTTAATCAATAAGAACGGGACATTTTAATATGAGACATTTTTCAAAGACTGCATTCATTTTTAAAACAACCATAACCTTTATTTTATCGATAAAGGTTTAAAAAGCATTACGTAGATTAACAAATAATGATAATCTAAAATATACCGTTTACACATGACCATTACATAATGGTTTACAATAAGAATATATTACATCAAAAATAAGTTTCTTGAATGCAGTTTTTACATAATATCATACAAGCATGGACTCCAAATCTTGTCCTTATTTTAGTATGCAACAGCGGAAGCTCTTAATAATCACCTGAGAATAAACATGCTTAAAATGTCAACAAAAATGTTGGTGAGTTATAGGTTTAACCTATATATTATCAAATCATAATAATAGACCACAAGATTTCATATTTCAATATACATCCCATACATAGAGATAAAATTCATTCATATGGTGAACACCTGGTAATCGACATTAACAAGATGCATATAAGAATATCCCCTATCATTCCGGGAAATCCTTCGAACATGATATAAATGAATTCGAAGTACTAAAGCATCCGGTACTTTGGATGGGGTTCGTTAGGCCCAATAGATCTATCTTTAGGATTCGCGTCAATTAGTAGATCGGTTTACTAATTCTTAGGTTACCAAGCAAAAGGGGCATATTCGGCTTCGATCATTCACCCATATAATGTAGTTTCAATTACTTGTGTCTATTTCGTAAAACATTTATAAAACTGCATGTATTCTCATCCCAAAATATTAGATTTTAAAAGTGGAACTATAACTCACTTTCACATATTTTTACTTCGTCGGGAAGTAAGACTTGGCCACTGGTCGATTCACGAACCTATAAAAATATGTACATATATATCAAAGTATGTTCAAAATATATTTACAACATTTTTAATACGTTTTACTATTTTAAATTTATTAAGTCAGCTGTCCTCGTTAGTAACCTACAACTAGTTGTCCACAGTTAGATGTACAGAAATAAATCGATATATATTATCTTGAATCAATCCACGACCCAGTGTATATACGTCTCAGGCTAGATCACAACTCAAAGTATATATATTTTTGGAATCAACCTCAACCCTGTATAGCTAACTCCAACATTAATGCATATAGAGTGTCTATGGTTATTCCAAATAATATATATACATAGGCCGATATGATATGTTAAAATATTTGCATACGTGTCTATGGTATCCCAAGATTACATAATATATTAGATACATGTATAATACAATATAAGTTAGCTAGGATATGACTTGTATAGAATTGTTACAATATTTCTCGTAGCTACAACAATCAAAAAAATATCCAATCTTGTTTTACCCATAACTTCTTCGTTTTAAATCCGATTTGAGTGAATCAAATTGCTATGGTTTCATATTGAACTATATTTTATGAATATAAACATAAAAAGTATAGGTTTATTGTGGAAAATATAAGTTACAAGTCGTTTTTGTAAAGGTAGTCATTTCAGTCGAAAGAACGACGTCTAGATGACTATTTTGGAAAACATACTTCCACTTTGAGTTTAACCATGATTTTTGGATATAGTTTCATGTTCATAAGAAAAATCATTTTCTCAGAAGAACAACTTTTAAATCAAAGTTTATCATAGTTTTTAATTAACTAACCCAAAACAGCCCGCGGTGTTACTACGACGGCATATATCCGGTTTTACGGTGTTTTTCATGTTTTCCGGTTTTAAATCATTAAGTTAGCATATCATATAGATATAGAACATGTGTTTAGTTGATTTTAAAAGTCAATTTAGAAGGATTAACTTTTGTTTGCGAACAAGTTTAGAATTAACTAAACTATGTTCTAGTGATTACATGTTCAAATCTTCGAATAAGATAGTTTTATATGTATGAATCGAATGATGTTATGAACATCATTACTACCTCAAGTTTAGTAGGTAAATCTACTAGAAGTGACAAGAAATGATCTAGCTTCAAAGGATCTTGGATGGCTTGAAAGTTCTTGAAGTAGAATCATGACACGAAAACAAGTTCAAGTAAGATTATCACCCGAATTAAGATAGTTATAGTTATAGGAATTGAATCAAAGTTTGTATATGAGTATTACCTTAATTTAGAATGATATCTTACTGTAAACAACAAAGATTTCTTGAGGTTGGATGATCACTTTACAAGATTGGAAGTGAGCTAGTAAACTTGGAAGTATTCTTGATTTTATGAAACTAGAACTTGTAGAATTTATGAAGAACACTTAGAACTTGAAGATGGAACTTGAGAGAGATCAATTAGATGAAGAAAATTGAAGAATGAAAGTGTTTGTAGGTGTTTTTGGTCGTTGGTATATGGATTAGATATAAAGGATATGTAATTTTGTTTTCATGTAAATAAGTCATGAATGATTGCTAATATTTTTGTAATTTTATGAGATATTGCATGCTAGTTGCCAAATGATGGTTCCTACATGTGTTAGATGACTCACATAGGTTGCTAAGAGCTGATAATTGAAGTGTATATACCAATAGTACATACATTTAGAAGCTGTGTATTGTACGAGTACGAATACGGGTGCATACGAGTAGAATTGTTGATGAAACTGAACGAGGATGTAATTGTAAGCATTTTTGTTAAGTAGAAGTATTTTGATAAGTGTATTGAAGTCTTTCAAAAGTGTATGAATACATATTAAAACACTACATGTATATACATTTTAACTGAGTCGTTAAGTCATCGTTAGTCGTTACATGTAAATGTTGTTTTGAAACCTTTAGGTTAACGATCTTGTTAAATGTTGTTAACCCATTGTTTATTATATCTAAAGAGATGTTAAATTATTACATTATCATGATATTATGATATATTAATATATCTTAGTATGATATATATACAGTTAAATGTTGTTACAACGATAATTGTTACATATATGTCTCGTTTCAAAATTCTTAAGTTAGTAGTCTTGTTTTACATATGTAGTTCATTGTTAATATACATAATGACATGTTTACTTATCATTTATCATGATTAAACATAGTGTAACAATATCTTAATATGATTCATATGTAATTAGTAAGACGTTGTTATAACGATAATCGTTATATATATATCGTTTCGAGTTTCTTAATTCAATAAACACAATTTTATGTATATAACTCATTGTTAAAATACATAATGAGATACTTACTTATCATAATATCATGTTTACTATATATATAATCATATATATGTCATCATATAGTTTTTATAAGTTTTAACGTTCGTGAATCACCGGTCAACTTGGGTGGTCAATTGTCTATATGAAACCTATTTCAATTAATCAAGTCTTAACAAGTTTGATTGCTTAACATGTTGGAAACACATAATCATGTAAATATCAATTTCATTTAATATATATAAATATGGAAAAGTTCGGGTCACTACAGTACCTACCCGTTAAATAAATTTCGTCCTGAAATTTTAAGCAGTTGGAGGTGTTGATGTATCTTTTGGAAATAAGTGCGGGTATTTCTTCTTCATCTAATCTTCTCGTTCCCAGGTGAACTCGAGTCCTCTACGAGCATTCCATCTAACCTTAACAATCGGTATCTTGTTTTGTTTAAGTCTTTTAACCTCACGATCCATTATTTCGAAGGGTTCTTCGATGAATTGAAGTTTTTCGTTGATTTGGATTTCGTCTAACGGAATAGTGAGATCTTCTTTAGCAAAACATTTCTTCAAATTCAAGACGTGGAAAGTGTTATGTACAGCCGCGAGTTGTTGAGGTAACTCAAGTCGGTAAGCTACTGGTCCGACACGATCAATAATCTTGAATGGTCCAATATACCTTGGATTTAATTTCCCTCGTTTACCAAATCGAACAACGCCTTTCCAAGGTGCAACCTTAAGCATGACCATCTCTCCAATTTCAAATTCTATATCTTTTCTTTTAATGTCGGCGTAGCTCTTTTGTCGACTTTGGGCGGTTTTCAACTGTTGTTGAATTTGGATGATCTTCTCGGTAGTTTCTTGTATTATCTCCAGACCCGTAATCTGTCTATCCCCCACTTCACTCCAACAAATTGGAGACCTGCACTTTCTACCATAAAGTGCTTCAGACGGCACCATCTCAATGCTTGAATGGTAGCTGTTGTTGTAGGAAAATTCTGCTAACGGTAGATGTCGATCCCAACTATTTCCGAAATCAATAACACATGCTCGTAGCATGTCTTTAAGCGTTTGTATCGTCCTTTCGCTCTGCCCATCAGTTTGTGGATGATATGCAGTACTCATGTCTAGACGAGTTCCTAATGCGTGTTGTAATGTCTGCCAGAATCTTGAAATAAATCTGCCATCCCTATCAGAGATAATAGAGATTGGTATTCCATGTCTGGAGACGACTTCCTTCAAATACAGTCGTGCTAACTTCTCCATCTTGTCATCTTATCTTATTGGTAGGAAGTGTGCTGATTTGGTGAGACGATCAACTATTACCCAAATAGTATCAAAACCACTTGCAGTCCTTGGCAATTTAGTGATGAAATCCATGGTAATGTTTTCCCATTTCCATTCTGGGATTTTGGGTTGTTGAAGTAGACCTGATGGTTTTTGATGCTCCGCTTTGACTTTAGAACACGTCAAACATTCCCCTACGTATTTAGCAACATCGGTTTTCATACCTGGCCACCAAAAATGTTTCTTGAGATCCTTGTACATCTTCCCCGTTCCAGGATGTATTGAGTATCTGGTTTTATGAGCTTCTCTAAGTACCATTTCTCTCATATCTCCAAATTTTGGTACCCAAATTCTTTCAGCCCTATACCGGGTTCCGTCTTCCCGAATATTAAGATGCTTCTCCGATCCTTTGGGTATTTCATCCTTTAAATTTCCCTCTTTTAAAACTCCTTATTGCACCTCCTTTATTTGAATAGTAAGGTTAGTGTGAATCATTATATTCATAGCTTTTACTCGAATGGGTTCTCTGTCCTTTCTGCTCAAGGCATTGGCTACCACATTTGCCTTCCCCGGGTGGTAACGAATCTCAAAGTCGTAATCATTCAACAATTCAATCCACCTACGCTGCCTCATATTCAGTTGTTTCTGATTAAATATGTGTTGAAGACTTTTGTGGTCGGTATATATAATACTTTTGACCCCATATAAGTAGTGCCTCCAAGTCTTTAATGCAAAAACAACCGAGCCTAATTCCAAATCATGCGTCGTATAATTCTGTTCGTGAATCTTCAATTGTCTAGATGCATAAGCAATTACTTTTGTTCGTTGCATTAATACACAACCGAGACCTTTCTTTGAGGCGTCACAATATATCACAAAATCATCATTCCCTTCAGGTAATGACAATATAGGTGCCGTAGTTAACTTTTTCTTTAACAATTCAAACGCTTTCTCTTGTTCATCTTTCCATTCAAATTTCTTCCCTTTATGCGTTAATGCAGTCAAGGGTTTTGCTATTCTGGAAAAATCTTGGATGAACCTTCTGTAGTAACCAGCTAGTCCTAAAAACTGGCGTATGTGTTTCGGAGTTTTCGGGTTTTCCCACTTTTCAACGGTTTCAATCTTTGCTGGATCCACCTGAATACCTTCTTTGTTCACTATGTGACCGAGGAATTGAACTTCTTCCAACCAAAATGCACACTTTGAAAACTTAGCGTACAGTTTTTCTTTTCTCAGCTACTCTAGCACTTTTCTCAAATGTTCTTCGTGCTCTTGATCATTCTTCGAGTAAATAAGTATGTCATCGATAAAAACAATGACAAACTTGTCAAGATATGGCCCACACACTCGGTTCACGAGGTCCATGAACACAGCTGGTGTGTTAGTCAATCCAAACGGCATAACCATAAACTCTTAATGACCGTAACGCATCCTAAAAGCAGTCTTTGGAATATCATCCTCCTTCACCCGCATTTGATGATATCCAGAACGTAAATCGATCTTCGAATAAATAGAAGAGCCTTGTAGTTGATCAAATAAGTCGTCGATTCTCTGTAGTGGATAGCGGTTCTTGATGGTAAGTTTGTTCAACTCTCGGTAGTCGATACACAATCTAAATATGCCATCTTTCTTCTTGACAAACAACACAGGAACTCCCCATGGTGATGTGCTTGGTCGAATGAAACAACGCTCTAAAAGTTCCTGTAACTGACTTTGTAATTCTTTTATTTCGCTGGGTGCGAGTCTGTATGGAGCACGAGCTATTGGTGCAGCTCCTGGTACAAGGTCTATTTGAAATTCAACGGATCGGTGTATGGGTAATCCTGGTAATTCTTTTGGAAATACATCGGGAAATTCTTTTGCGACGGGAACATCACTGATGTTCTTTTCTTCAGGTTTAACTTCCTCGATGTGTGCTAGAATGACGTAACAACCTTTTCTTATTAGTTTTTGCGCCTTCAAACTACTAATAAGATTTAATTTCGCGTTGTTCTTTTCTCCGTACACCATTAAAGGTTTTTCTTTTTCACGCATAATGCGAATCGCGTTTTTGTAACAAACGACCTCTGCTCTCACCTTTTTCAACCAGTCCATGCCAATTATTTCATCAAAACTTCCTAAATCGACTGGTATTAAATCAATTTTAAATGTTTCATCCCCCAGTTTAATTTCTCTCTCCCGACATATATTATCTGCTGAAATTAATTTACCGTTTGCTAATTCGAGTAAAAATTTACTATCCAAAGGCATCAATGGGCACTTAATTTAGCATAAAATTCTCTACTCATATAGCTTCTAACGGCACCCGAATAAAATAAAACATAAGAAGATTTATCATCAATAAGAAACGTACCCGTAACAAGCTCCGGGTCTTCCCGTGCTTCTGCCGCATTAATATTGAAAACTCTTCCACGGCCCTGCCCATTAGTATTCCCCTGATTCGGGCAATTTCTAATAATGTGACCCGGTTTTCCACATTTATAACAAACAGCGTTGGTATTACTTGCTCCGACACTATTCGTTTCGGCATTACTTGTTCCGACATTATTTGTTCCTTTAGTTCTGTTAAACTTTGGTCCGTAGACCTCACACTTTGTCGCGCTATGACCATTTCTTTTACACCTGTTGCAAAATGTCGTGCAAAACCCCTGATGATTTTCTTCACACCTATGACATGGCTGTTTTTGATTTTTGTTGCCGTTGTTGTTATTGAGGTTATTGTTGGGATTGTTATTGTTGTTGAAACAGTTGTTGTAGTTGTTGTTGTTGTTGGGATGTTTGTTGTAGTTATTGTTAGGATTTCGGTTATTGTTGCGATTGTTGTTGCGGTTGTTGGGATAGTTGTTGCGATTGTGGTTGTAATTGTTGTTGTTGTACTGGTGACTCTTGTCACCGTTTTCCTCCCACTTCCTCTTGAGTTGTTTCGTGTTGGCTTCTTCGGCATCCTGTTCTTTAATTCTTCCCTCAATCTGATTTATGAGTTTATGAGCCATTCGACTTGCCTTCTGTATAGAAGCGGGCTCGTGTAAACTCACATCTTCTTGAACCCTTACTGGTAACCCTTTTACAAACGCGTCAATCTTCTCTTCTTCATCTTCGAATGCTCCCGGACACAATAGGCACAACTCTGTGAATCGTCGTTCATATGTGGTAACGTCGTACCCTTGTGTTCGTAACTTTCTAAGTTCTGCCTTGAGTTTATTGACTTCGTTTCTAGGACGGTACTGCTCGTTCATCAATTGCTTGAATGCCGACCACGGTAGTGCGTAAGTAGCATTTTGTCCTACCTGTTCAAGATAGGTGTTCCACCACGTTAACGCAATACCTGCGAAGGTATGCGTAGCGTACTTAACTTTGTCCTCTTCAGTACACTTACTTATGGCAAACACCGATTCGACTTTCTCGGTCCACCGTTTCAATCCAATTGGTCCTTCGGTTCCATCAAATTCCAAAGGTTTGCAGGCAGTGAATTCTTTGTAGGAGCATCCTACACGATTTCTTGCGCCGTTAGCTGCATTGCTAGATTCAGAGTTATTGTTGGTATGTAGCGCAGCCTGTACTGCGTCTATGTTTGCAGTAAGAAAGGTACGAAATTCCTCTTCGCTCATATTCATGGTGTGTCGAGTAGTCGGTGCCATTTCCTTCAAAATAGCCAACTGAATCGAGTTAATCATACAGAATATTAAGAGTAGTCAATAGTATTTCATAGCATAATATGAACTCATTTATAAAAGCTTTTTCTTCATATTAGCGTTTTATAAGTTTAAATTCGGGTACTACCTACCCGTTAAGTTCATACTTAGTAGCTAATATACAATTCAACTACTACAATTCCATATGAAAAACTGATTATAATAATATATCACATACAAATATTCTTCAAACTTACAACTTCGATATATTACATATAACATGAAATATAGTACACTATGATACAAGACAGTTTTGAAGATAAATCTATTTAATACGCAAGTTGTTCAGCAAAGGAAATAAAGACACGTAATTCATAAGTACAGAAACAAGTCATGCATTCTAGTTTTACTAAGACGACTTCCCATCCTTGGTCTTGTGGAAAATAACCGTTATGACCATTGGCTAGGAAGCATGTTGTAATAACGTCAAAAGGACGAGGGTTTCGTAATGTCCAACAGCCCCGTAATAATATAAAAACCTTGTTTCTCACCCCAACTACTGAATCCGTCACTTGTGGGAAGGTTTTATTTAAAAGTTGCAATCCGATGTTCTTTTTCTCACTTTGGTAAGAAGCGAACATCACTAACCCGTAAGCATAACATGCTTCTTTATGTTGCATGTTAGAAGCTATTTCTAATTCAAAAAATCCTATGTTGGGATATGTTGAGTCAAAATAGGTTCTTAACCCGTAGCGTAAAATTGCATCTGGGTTCCCCGCATTTAATGCTTTAAAGAAAAAACGGCGTAACTTACGGTCTCCCCAATGTGATATACCCCACCTATCAAAGGAAAGCCTTTTATAAACTAAGGCATTTCTGGAAAGTCTTTCAAATGTTTGACAAGTTAATTTTGCCATAACTAAATGTGCTAATGAATTCTGATCGACTCTAGACAAGATTTCCTCAATCATATCCTCTGGTAGGTCTTCTAAAATATTCAGTTGTCTACCCTTAACGTTCATTTTGTTTTTATACTGTAAAATAGACAAGGATTAGATTCGTAATAACAAACAATACAAGCAATTTTTACATAGAACATAAAAGTACAAGCACACTACAATACATTTAATACACAACATGATTACAACCCTCTAATCTGAATCAATGGTTTCTTATTCTTCGGACTTGGTTCGTTTTTCTAATTTTTTAGGAATATATGGTGTTCCTCTAATACGAGCCGTCATTTTCCATAATGGTTTAGAAAAACCTGGTGGTTTAGAGGTTCCCGGTTCATTGTTAAATTTTAGGAAATACGGATGTTGCCGATACATATAAAGTTCATCGGGGTTGGAATCGGGTTTCTCTATTTTTATACCTTTTCCCTTATTATTTTCTTTCGATTTATTAAATTGGGTCGAGGTAATTTCTATAACATCATCGGAATCCTCATCGGATCTGATTCATCGAAAAATTGGTAATCTTCCCAATATTTTTCTTCCTCAGCGGAAACACCATTGACCATTATTAACTTTGGTCTGTTGGTTGAGGATTTTCTTTTATTTAATCGATTTACTATAGGTATCAATATTTCTTCCTCCGGAACCTCTTCTTCTTCTGGTTCCTCCTCTTCCGATTCCTCCTCTTCTGGTTTATCTTCTTCCGGTTCCTCCTCTTTAGGTTCCTCTTCGGGAATTTGTGAATCTTCCCAAAATATATTCGACTCTTCATTATTATTAGGTGAATCAATGAGATTTGTACTAGAGGTAGACATCTATCACACAATATCAAACACGTTAAGAGATTAATATATCACATAATATTTACATGTTAATAATATATAGTTTCCAACAAAAAATGTTAAGCAATCGTTTTTGAAGAAAAATACGGTCGAAGTCCAGACTCACTAATGCATCCTAACAAACTCGGTAAGACACACTAATGTAATTTTCTGGTTCTCTAAGACCAACGCTCGGATACCAACTGAAATGTCCCGTTCATATTGATTATAAACGTTCCATATTAATTGATTTCTTCGCGAGGTTTTGACCTCTATATGAGACGTTTTTCAAAAACTGCATTCATTTTTAAAACAACGATAACCTTAATTTTATCGATAAAGGTTTAAAAAGCATTACGTAGATTATCAAATAATGATAATCTAAAAGATACCGTTTACACACGACCATTACATAATGGTTTACAATAAGAATATATTACCACAAAAATAAGTTTCTTGAATGCAATTTTTACATAATATCATACAAGCATGGACTCCAAATCTTGTCCTTATTTTAGTATGCAACAGCGGAAGCTCTTAATAATCACCTGAGAATAAACATGCTTAAAACGTCAACAAAAATGTTGGTGAGTTATAGGTTTAACCTATATATTATCAAATCATAATAATAGACCACAAGATTTCATATTTCAATATACATCCCATACATAGAGATAAAATTCATTCATATGGTGAACACCTGGTAACCGACATTAACAAGATGCATATAAGAATATCCCCTATCATTTCGGAAAATCCTTCGGACATGATATAAACGAATTCGAAGTACTAAAGCATCCGGTACTTTGGATTGGGTTCGTTAGGCCCAATAGATCTATCTTTATGATTCGCGTCAATTAGTAGATCGGTTTACTAATTCTTAGGTTACCAAGCAAAAGGGGCATATTTGGCTTCGATCATTCACCCATATAATGTAGTTTCAATTACTTGTGTCTATTTCGTAAAACGTTTATAAAACTGCATGTATTCTCATCCCAAAATATTAGATTTTAAAAGTGGGACTATAACTCACTTTCACAGATTTTTACTTCGTCGGGAAGTAAGACTTGGCAACTGGTCGATTCACGAACTTATAACAAATATGTACATATATATCAAAGTTTGTTCAAAATATATTTACAACATTTTTAATACTTTTTACTGTTTTAAATTTATTAAGTCAGCTGTCCTCGTTAGTAACCTACAACTAGTTGTCCACAGTTAGATGTACAGAAATAAATCGATATATATTATCTTGAATCAATCCACGACCCAGTGTATACACGTCTCAGGCTAATCACAACTCAAAGTATATATATTTTTGGAATCAACCTCAACCCTGTATAGCTAACTCCAACATTACTGCATATAGAGTGTCTATGGTTGTTCCAAATAATATATATACATGGGTCGATATGATAAGTCAAAACATTTGCATACGTGTCTATGGTATCACAAGATTACATAATATATTAGAATACATGTATAATACAATATAAATTAGCTAGGATATGATTTGTATAGAATTGTTACAATATTTTCCGTAGCTACAACAATCAAAAAAATATCCAATCTTGTTTTACCCATAACTTCTTCGTTTTAAATCCGATTTGAGTGAATCAAATTGCTATGGTTTCATATTGAACTATATTTTATGAATCTAAACATAAAACGTATAGGTTTATAGTCGGAAATATAAGTTACAAGTCATTTTTGTAAAGGTAGTCATTTCAGTCGAAAGAACGACGTCTAGATGACCATTTTGAAAAACATACTTCCACTTTGAGTTTAACCATGATTTTTGGATATAGTTTCATGTTCATAAGAAAAATCATTTTCCTAGAAGAACAACTTTTAAATCAAAGTTTATCATAGTTTTTAATTAACTAACCCAAAACAGCCCGCGGTTTTGCTACGACGGTGTATATCCGGTTTTACGGTGTTTTCGTGTTTTCCGATTTTAAATCATTAAGTTAGCATATCATATAGATATAGAACATGTGTTTAGTTGATTTTAAAAGTCAAGTTAGAAGGATTAACTTTTGTTTGCGAACAAGTTTAGAATTAACTAAACTATGTTCTAGTGATTACATGTTCAAATCTTCGAATAAGATAGTTTTATATATATGAATCGAAAGATGTTATGAACATCATTACTACCTCAAGTTTAGTAGGTAAACCTACTGGAAGTGACAAGAAATGATCTAGCTTCAAAGGATCTTGGATGGCTTGAAAGTTCTTGAAGTAGAATCATGACACGAAAACAAGTTCAAGTAAGATTATCACCCGAATTAAGATAGTTATAGTTATAGGAATTGAATCAAAGTTTGTATATGAGTATTACCTTGATTTAGAATGATATCTTACTGTAAACAAAAAGGATTTCTTGAGGTTGGATAATCACTTTACAAGATTGGAAGTGAGCTAGTAAACTTGGAAGTATTCTTGATTTTATGAAACTATAACTTGTAAAATTTATGAAGAACACTTAGAACTTGAAGATGAAACTTGAGAGAGAACAATTAGATGAAGAAAATTGAAGAATGAAAGTGTTTGTAGGTGTTTTTGGTCGTTGGTATATGAATTAGATATAAAGGATATGTAATTTTGTTTTCATGTAAATAAGTCATGAATGATTACTAATATTTTTGTAATTTTATGAGATATTTCATGCTAATTGCCAAATGATGGTTCCCACATGTGTTAGGTGACTCACATGGGCTGCTAAGAGCTGATCATTGGAGTGTATATACCAATAGTACATACATTTAGAAGCTGTGTATTGTACGAGTACGAATACGGGTGCATACGAGTAGAATTGTTGATGAAACTGAACGAGGATGTAATTGTAAGCATTTTTGTTAAGTAGAAGTATTTTGATAAGTGTATTGAAGTCTTTAAAAAGTGTATGAATACATATTAAAACACTACATGTATATACATTTTAACTGAGTCGTTAAGTCATCGTTAGTCGTTACATGTAAATGTTGTTTTGAAACCTTTAGGTTAACGATCTTGTTAAATGTTGTTAACCCATTGTTTATTATATCTAAAGAGATGTTAAATTATTACATTATCATGATATTATGATATATTAATATATCTTAGTATGATATATATACAGTTAAATGTTGTTACAACGATAATCGTTACATATATGTCTCGTTTCAAAATTCTTAAGTTAGTAGTCTTGTTTTACATATGTAGTTCATTGTTAATATACATAATGACATGTTTACTTATCATTTAT
The DNA here is from genome assembly GCF_046630445.1 of Rutidosis leptorrhynchoides. NCBI lineage: Eukaryota > Viridiplantae > Streptophyta > Magnoliopsida > Asterales > Asteraceae > Rutidosis > Rutidosis leptorrhynchoides. The sequence continues at coordinate 366,639,440 of NC_092334.1, read as the reverse complement.
CATGATTAAACATATTGTAACAATATCTTAATATGATTCATATGTAATTAGTAAGACGTTGTTATAACGATAATCGTTATATATATCGTTTCGAGTTTCTTAATTCAATAAACACAATTTTATGTATATAACTCATTGTTAAATTACCTAATGAGATACTTACTTTTCATAATATCATGTTAACTATATATATAATCATATATATGTCATCATATAGTTTTTACAAGTTTTAACGTTCGTGAATCACCGGTCAACTTGGGTGGTCAATTGTCTATATGAAACCTATTTCAATTAATCAAGTCTTAACAAGTTTGATTGCTTAACATGTTGGAAACACATAATCATGTAAATATCAATTTCATTTTATATATATAAACATGGAAAAGTTCGGGTCACTACAAGTAACACTTGTGTTTGAGAAATAATGGGGTACATAGTTTGCTTACACTCGATGGATATTTATACTACAATACAAATGGTATATGTGTTCAATTTTCAATGAGGAATAGTAAAAGATATGGAGTGATATAATTGATCATTCAAATCTTGGACTTTAGAGGACACATATCTTGACTTTTAGGATACTTGTATATTCAAGATATTATAACACATATATACTAATATGCATGACAAATTTGGTAGTTTTGACCAAATTTTCACAGCCAACGACAATGAAAAATAAAAACACTTTGCCCCCCAACTTTTAAACACTATGCAATTTCAACCCCCCAAAATAGGGGTGTAAAACGTAAAATCGTTATTTAAATTAATAAACTCTACCCAAATTTTTAACGGGGCATATCTTCTCGCTCGCCATGCGTTAAATTTTTCCGATGCCACCGTTCAACTCGAAATAATCTTACGAACCCAACGCAACTAACTATACGCAAAACGGACGTTTTTCAAATAACGGTAAATACTTCGGGTTATCTTCCATACATATACATACACGTATAATAAACAAACCAAACTAGCTACATCATATCGATGATTCTGTTTCCCTTTTTTACGCAATCTTCCTGGCGTTAAAAACGCATAGACCATTATGTATACTAGGTACTAACCCCGTGTATCCAAACACAACCGTAGCAAAGCGTTTTTAATTCGGTAAATACTTAACGCTACGTCAACTATGATATGCAACCCGAAAAACCCTGCGGCATCGCGCGGGTCACTTTTACTAGTAATATACTAAATGGCGTGAGGAATGTCGTCGTTTAACCCCAAACCTAACAAAAAAACGGGTCAAAACGACATTTGACCAAACTTTACCCCAAAAAATGCAAAAAACCCCCTCCGCTATAACCTACTTACAAAATCTACCATGCACTTCAGGGAGGTAATACATAAATTTTCTGAATTAAAATAAAAACTTCACCCAAAGACTTCGACAGCCCCTATCTTCCTCCTCTCCTCGAGTTAAATTCCACCGATCATACCGTTAAACTCGAAATATTTTTATGAACAAAACGAAACTAACAACATTCAAAACGGACACTTTTTAAAAAAACGCTAAATACAACGACAGACCGTATCTTCCCGCTCATCGCGAGTTAAATTTTTTCGACAGCAGCGCCAGGCTCGAAATAATTTTACGAACAAAACGAAAATAAGCACGTTCGAAACGGACTTTTTTTAAAAAACGCTAAACATAACGACAGCCCGTATCTTCCTGCTCACCGGGAGTTAATTTTTTCCAACAGCACCGTTAGACTTGAAAATTTTTTATCAACAAAATGAAACTAACTACGTTCGAAACCGGAGAATTTTTAAAAAACACTAAAGACGACGACACCTACAACGGCGCTTACCAAATGGGTTATTTTCCCTTCTGTAAATACATAAAGCTACGTTAAATATGAATATGCAGGTCGAAAGTCCCCGCCGCATCGCGCGGGCCGAACTCGGACTAGTTTTAACCAAACTCTGATCACGTAGCACACAATTACTTTATTAACATTAAATAAGTTTTTATATCAAAAAATATTGATTGCATTATGTACGCTAATTTGGATCAAGACTTGAACTAACACCATAAAAGTTGTTAAACTAAAATTACTGCACGCTTTATACATATTTCTAATTCTAATTTTTATGATTCAATTCGATTCATTATGACTGTAGACAGAAAGCCTTATCAATAAAACATCACACCCATTAACACAACTTGGAAAAAAAAGTAGATGAAAATCATTAAAAGCAAACTCTGATCACGTAGCACACAATTACTTTATTAACATTAGATAAGTTTTTAAATCAAAATACTGATTGCATAATGTATGCTAATTTGGATCAAGACTTGAACTAGTACCATAAAATTAAGCTCTTAAACTAAAATTACTGCCCGCTTTATACTTCCTTGTTCTTCTTCAAAGCTTAAACATCGGTCACACCCTATAAAGTAGGCCATTTATTATCAATAATATCATCACAATCATCTCAAGGTTTTTATCTATAAATTAAAAACGACAAACTTTAAACGCTCACCAATTCTCGAAGCTCGTCCACCGGCCATTGGATCCCACTCCAAAACACCACAAAGATCATCAATCGATTTCTTCAAATCATAATTATTCTTCTTCAATATTTTCTTGTTCAAATCCAGCTGCTTAATCCCATTTTGTCCAGATCATTCAATAGAGCCTGCTCTTGATCATCACTACTTGCCTCAACCAGTGCAGACTCTAAAGCAGTTTTCACATCTTTAGAACCTGCATGTAGTTGATTCTCAATGAGATTACATTCATCCAATGTACCGAATATATACACACGGTTTGCAATCTTGCCTAACAAACTATCCTACAATTTTGGCTTATCAAATATTTTCTATACATAATGAGTTGACTTTGCTAGACACAATATAATCTAAATACAGAAACAATATTGTTAGAATAATATCAGCTAATACAGCCCCTCAGTTTGAGCGGGAGGGCAAGCGGACGTTCAAACTGGTACGGAATTCTTCAAAAAGAACACGATGTAAGCCCTTAGTAAAGATATCCGCGATTTGAAACCTAGTCGGAATGTGTAGTACACGAATCTGGCCACGTGCAACCCTTTCACGAACAAAGTAAATGTCCATTTTGATGTGTTTCGTGCATTGGTGTTGGACGGGATTGCCGATGAAAAAAATTGCGCTTACGTTATCACAAAATACAATGGTGGCCTTAGTGATAGGACAACAAAGCTCTAAAAGTAGATTGCGTAGCCAACATGATTCGGACACTACGTTCGCTACCCCTCGGTATTCGACTTCGGCACTTGAGCGAGAAACAGTAGGTTGTAGTTTGGCAAACCATGATGTAAAAACCCGTCCTAATCCATCCGGACGAAGTCCATATCGATTACAAACGATTCACAACAGTTGATTACATCGCGAGGTAATTGACCTCTATATGATAAATTTTACAAACATTGCATTCGTTTTTAAAAGACAAACTTTCGTTATATCGACAGTTGACAGGCATGTAAAGCATTTCATAATATATCCAAATATAATTGACTTAATAATAATCTTGATGAACTCAACGACTCGAATGCAACATCTTTTGAAATATGTCATGAATGACTCCAAGTAATATCTCTAATATGAGCAAATGCACAGCGGAAGATTTCTTTCGTACCTGAGAATAAACATGCTTTAAAGTGTCAACCAAAAGGTTGGTGAGTTCATTAGTTTATCATAAAGAATCATTTCATAATTTTAATAGACCACAAGATTTCATACTTCCATTTCTCATAATCATACGTCCCATGCATAGAGACAAAAATATCATTCATATGGATTGAACACCTAGTAACCGACATTCACAATATACATATAAGAATATCCCCATCATTCCGGGATCCTCCTTCGGACATGATATAAATTTCGAAGTACTAAAGCATCCGGTACTTTGGATGGGGCTTGTTGGGCCCGATAGATCTATCTTTAGAGTTCGCGTCAATTAGGGTGTCTGTTCCCTAATTCTTAGATTACCAGACTTAATAAAAAGGGCATATTCGATTAGATAATCCAACCATAGAATGTAGTTTCGATTACTTGTGTCTATCTCGTAAAGCATTTATAAAAACAGCGCATGTATTCTCAGTCCCAAAAATATATATTGCAAAAGCATTTAAAAAAAAGGGATTAATGAAACTCACAATACTATATTTTGTAGTAAAAATACATATGACGACATTGAACAATGCAGGGTTGGCCTCGGATTCACGAACCTATATCAGTAATATATATTAAAACATATAATCATATAATTCCATATATTAATTATATAATATTTATTTATTAAGTGTTTTAATTATATAATATTCATACACAATTCTAATTTAAGATATATATTTATATACTTTACGTATATATTATATTTTTGATTATATGTTACATATTTTAATTTTTGTAAAAATAATTGATATTTAAATATATAGTTATATTAATATATGTATATAAGTAATTAGTATTATATCAAAAATCAATAATTTGTTATATGTAATATTTATATAATAGATGTTAATATGTTTGTTCTAAAATTTTAAGTAATACTAATATAATTATATTATGTATCAAATATGTTTTTATATATTTAATATTTATTTGATAAACTGATGTTATTATTAATAATAAAAAATATGTTAAAATAATAATAATAATAATAATAATAATAATAATAATAATAATAATAATAATAATAATAATAATAATAATACAAGTGATAATTTAACTAAAAATGTTATTTTTAATAAAGTGATAATTTTAATTAATAATAATACTTACTCCTAGCAATTATATAATAATAATAATTATAATAATAATGATAAATATCATAATAATAATAATAATAATATTACTAATAAAAATGATAAGATTTATACCCACATGTATCGTTATCGTATATCGTCATTGTTATCATCATCATCATTAACCTCATACCATCATCATCATTATCGTTACACCCATTGTATCATCAACGAGCATGTATCATTTGTATCATAATCACTTCATTATCTAATCAGCTGGGTCTCGGCCCAAGTGTGACTCGGCCCATCAGGCATAACTAAGTCCAATTATCCTATTAGTTGGTCCAAGAGAAAAAATGATCTTGGCCCAACATTATAACTAAGCCTACGGTTAAGAGAAAAACATGGTGGCCCGATATTAAATTAGTCCAAGTAACCTTAGGCGTGTTAACCAAACAGAAACCGATATATTAGTATACGAAAGTGGGTAGGGCTTGCTGATCCTCGAACAGAAACAGGATAATACGGATAGCAGATTACTTGTTCGACCCAAAAACAATTAGAACGAAACAAGGCTTTAAATAAGGCCTACTAACCCAATAATATCTGTAGGAATTCGGCCCAAGGTATTAACCATAAGGATATCGATTCATCCAGGAACATTATAAAGTGGATCAGCTGACATAACTAAAGCAAAAGCGTGTGGGTCTCGTTATTTTTGATATAAACTGAAGCAATGATTCAATGGTGTGATTTAAATGGCGTTCGAGGAAAAAATAATTGAAACAGAAAGGTGTAGTAGCAGCAACGTTTAACATCATTATTCCTTTTAGAAATAGAAACAAAAGCTGAAGGGATTCGATTGGAAAAAGAAGAAGAATGGGTTATCGTTTTAATTTTTAACAGAAGGTAGAAGCAGTGATTGAAGTATAATTAATAGTAGAAACAAAGAGGTTAATGGTCGTAACTGTGATAGATTCGAAGGTTTTGCAGGTTCACGGCTTCATTATCATTATCACACCAAGTTACTGTTCATCATCCTACTTATCAAGTATCATTTTTTTTAAGTAGGTTCCTCTGATCAAGTTGTTCAAGCAAGATCTGATACCTGCTACTTGTAGTAGTAGTTGTAATCTGAAGTAACAGTATAGCGAGTAGCAGAAATACGAGGTGTGAGTTCATGAAGAAACTAAGAGAGAGAGAGAGGAGAGAGAGTGACTTTCTGTGGCGGTTATGGTGGCTGTGGAGACTGGTAATAGATGGTGGTGTGATGGTGTAGTGGTTGTAGTTGTCGTGTTTCTTTCAAGGGTGATGGAGGTTGCCCGATGGTGATAGGTTTTGCAGGTGGGTTTTCGATGAAGTTGAACAAATACCGGGACTCTTTTGATGATAAGTGTATGCGTTTTTGTGTAATAATAGCAGTGGTATAGATCTTAAATAATGAAAACAATCAACTTTGTTGAACTCATTGATCGATGGTGTTGCAAGATGAAACCGAAACACACTCGAAGATGATGAAAGGTGATTATGGTGGTATTGGGTTATTGTAATCAATTAGAAACAGAAACGAGTAAGTATAGCAGTAGCATGACAAGAGTGGTGATGGTTGATCGAATTACTAGAATGGAAACAAGGTGGTGAGTTTGTGGAGAGGTGATGGTGTTAGATCATATGATGGAAGTGGGTGGAGATTGAAGGTTCAAGTGTAACCGGTGGTGGCAGTAAGCTGCGGTTGATGATGATGGTTCAAAGGTGGTGGCAAGCGAGTTTGGAAGTCGATGGGATAGAAGAATCAAGAGGCGAAGATCATAAATCTCAAGTGTTATATCTATATATATATTCCCTCTATCTATGTATATATCTTGAGTGGTTAAATAAAGTTGAGACACAAACAGTGACTAATTTCAATAATTCGTACAATAGTGATGGAAATTGTAACAGAAAGGTAAAAGGGAAAAGTGATAGATAGGTGAGGTGGTGTTTGAAAGCATAAGTAATCGTCCATATACATGCATATATATTTAATATGGCAAGTGTTAAACTGAGAGACAAATTGAGTCATATTCTTGTGAATGAAAACAAATATTACAATAATAATAAAGTAGTATAATACTATCATATAAATAAATTAAAGAAACGTGTGATTGGAACAATGATAACTTTAATAATGTGAAGTTAGCAGCCGACACTTTTCTCCCGAAGTGATATTTCGTGCTCCGTTGTTAATCAGTGGTGGATAAAAGATATTCAGAAAAATTCCATATTTTTAAATTAAATATATTTATTTATTCTGGTCATTATGGCATAAAATTCGATCATTAATTTATTAAATAAAAATTACATCAACTGTCCCTCTCATTTATGGGTAAAATATAAAAAAATGTTAAAATTAAATAATTAGATCCTAAATACATTTTTAGTAAGCCTAAAATTTATATTACTCATTTCCGGATCACCGTTTATTTTAAAATTACATAAGTTTGAATTTAACTTGCTTAATATCAATCGAAACATCAAATGAGTATTACAATCATTTAGTATTTATTTTTAATATACATTATTTATATATAGAGATATATTTTAAACAATAATGATTATAATATCCTATTTTTATTTTATTAATTTTTAATAACAACAATATATAATACTTCAAATTATTTTTCGAATTATTATTTATATATACATACACACATACCTATTTACAATTAATTGTTCGTGAATCGTTGAGAGCAGTCGAAGGTCAATTTAATATATGAACATCGTTTCAAAATTTTCTAGACTCAACATAACAGACTTTTGCTTACCGTATCGAAATCATATGAAGATTAAGTTTAAATTTGGTCGGAAATTCCCGGGTCATTACAGTACCTACCCGTTAAAGAAATTTCGTCCCGAAATTTGAGTGAGGTGGTCATGGCTAACAATAAAAATGTTTTCCTGACGAATATGAGCTGATAAATAGAGTTTTATCATTATTGAATAATACAGATAAAATAATTCGATTATTCGAAGAGCACGAATGAAGTTATCACAAAAGAGTGAAATGAATAAATGAAGTTTTGTTTTAACTTTTGACGTTGTCTTGGTTGAATTCCGGAATTCAAGGGATTTAAAGAAAATCTTCGAAATCTAAGAGATTCGATTCTTCGGCGAATAAGGAGATTAAGATCTCTATAATTAAATACGGTGATCTGCCGCGATTATTCTGTCTGATATTTCCATTATAAATTAAACTATTTCGTTTCATTATTCTCACCATTCCTATACTTTCTTTCTTAGTTCATACATCCAAAAGATCGTAAAAATGCTTAATCCCATTATAATCCTTGATATTTTCCTAATTATCATTTCTGTCATCCTTCTTTTCAATCTTCCACCAGAAGAATCTGTTTACTTCTACTATTACCTTGGGGTGATACTATTGTTAATTATACCGTGTCTTTTTATTGCTATTCCTATTAATATCCACGGGTTGTAACCTCCGTGTTGTTATTGGGCTTAATATTTTCTCTTATATTTTGGAGCTCTTTGCCTTGTTATTATCCTCCCGACCTCTAGTAAAGCGAGTAACGGTCCAGAATTCATAAGTATGGAATTTCGGATAAACATCATGTTCTAAATAAGAAAGAATGTATTAGCACGATTTGATTTGTCAAATTATCAGAATCACTGAGAATAGAACTATCAAGAATATATTTTCTTGATATGTTCAAAAGTTAATCAGAATGAAAGAGTTATGTAACATGACACCTGATGACGTTATAATCTGTGAATCATTATGTTCCATTTAGAAACTCAGCATGACTTACTGTAATATAATCACGTTGATCAAGTGTCATTATATTATACTAACTCATGCATCAGTTCCCAACATCACTTCAATAACATTCATATTTTAAACTCGAAGATTTCAAAATTTAGAAACTAAAATAGTTTCTTTTATGATGTAACACAGGAAGCACGAAGAGGTATAAAATTTCGGACGAGAATATTTATGAAAATATCCTCAGAAATATCGAAGATATTTTGAAATTTCTAAGTTCGAAGGTTGATGAAGAAAAATTTTCTGCAAGATTTTAACATGACTTCGGAGCAAGATATCCTCTAAAGATTTCAACGGATCCAGAATTACCTGGATTCTTTGAATATAGGGTATGGTCCTTGTATTTGGCCTTGGTCTCCTTCGTGGTTAGCTCAATCCGTTTTCCAGTTCTAACTTTTCTGAGCTTTTCCAACATACTATTCTTTATCATCAAACTTTCGACGGTTAACGTCGTTTACGGTTGTCTATCGTTTCTGCTGCTTCATTCAGCTTTTTCAAAGATCAATGTATTGATTCGTAGGCTGGATTCTTTTCAAAATTTAAGAATGGAAAATCTTAATTTCAAGAGATAAATGCCATATGTATACGTTTAACTGTTGATGTAGAGACATTGTGAGATTCAAAATACTGATTGCTATTTCCCGGTAATTGGTATGGCAATTCTTGTTACAAGATGTAGATGAGTACATGATGAGACTTCAATAGATAAATATAGTGATTTGTCGGAGGGATTTAAACCAAGAAGCGACGAGGTTGTTGGTACATCTGCTGGTAATATGGTGGAATATAAAAGGTTCTCTGGTAACAATAAAAGAGCATGCATATAAATCAAGTTGATAATAAGGTTGTTTCGAACGAAAAGCCGAAGTTGACTTGCTGGAGCTGTGACATAATTGGCTAATTTGGAAAAGGGATTGAAAAGTTATTTTCGGTAATAACAACGCCAAAGGAGTTAGCACAGATACGTGTCAAACGTTTGTTCAGGTTCCGAGAGTTTTTCAGGTGCATAACTATATGCATTAATCTTTTCTTCCGTAGATGAAGTGCGGTTGGTTCATCCTCTCGATTGAGGTGTTTTCAAGAATCATGAAAAGTTTGAACGCAGATTGTAATCGTTAAGGTACAAATGAGGTTTAAGATGAAATCAAGTGGCAAACTTGAAGAATTGTTTAGTTTCATATGTTATAATCAATATTTTAATTCATTTTAATTTTCCAATGTTGGTAGTCCTCAGTTGATAGTCCACAGTTAGCAATTCAATAATTCATGTATAGTTTAATTTATAATATTCGGATTAATTAATACGTATCGTGACCCGTATTCGTCTCAGACTCGATCACAACTTAAACTATATATATTATTGTAGAATCAACCTCAACCCTGTATAGAGAACTCGTTCATTACTGCATATAGAGTGTCTATGGTTATTCCAAATAATATATATAAATGCGTCGATATGATATGTCAAAACCTTGTATACGTGTCCCGATATTTAAAGTGCGTAAAATAAATAACAGAAATTAAATAACGATAAATAAAGTGCGTAAAGTAAATAACAGAAATTAAATGACGATAAATAAAATTGTAAGAATGTGAATTGCGAGAATTAAATTGCGATAAATAAAATGTAATCTGTTAGCTAGGAACAATTAGCTAGGAACAGTTAGCGTGGATTCTTAACAAAATTTCACATAGTTAATTTGTTTGTTCCTAACAAATTTTATTTTGTCAAATGTTTTCTTCATTATGCCACTTGTTGGATTCTGATAAATCCAAATTCCAATATAAAATTGGATGAATATGGTTATTCTGTGGTGAACGGATTTGTATATCGGTGGATGTAAGTAGGATAGTAAATGACTATTGAATCAGATTCAAAGAATGTACAGTGTAACTTATTAATGTGAAATCTAAATATTCCTCGGGTATTACCTACCCGTTAAAATATTTTCATCATTAACAGTTTGTGCGAAAGAATTTTTAATTACAATCTTTATGAAAATATACTTACATATATATTTTCTTCAGATGTAATCATGGATTTAATGAGTCAATATGTTATTAAACTCATTTGATTTATCATTAGAACAATACTATATAATTTCTAAAACATTAGAGATTACATAATCGCCATGTCGAACGAAGATAAATGATGTAGAACGATTCGCAGATTGATGATTATGTTCGAGGTACATAATGAGATGTTGAGGCATGTAATGTTGAAACTTGGGTTGTTGGTGGTAATGGTGTTGCAGGTGATGTTGCTGAAGCTGGTACGTTTTGCACCATACTTTCCAGGGCCACAACTCGAGCACGAAGCTCGTTGACTTCTTCTATTACACCAGGGTGATTGTCGGTTGGAAAAAGCGGGTGAATAAGGTTTAGAATTGTAGATATTATGTAATCGTTGAGAGTTATTCTGAAAATGAGGGTGAAAATGGTGTTTCGGATTGTTTCGTCGGTGAGTGCTTTAGGTTCATCGCCAAGAGGGAAATTTGGTTGGTGAAAAGGATCGCCTCCTTCTCATCTCCATTGATTAAGTCGACTATGAACTCAGCCCAATTCATCCAGAGCTGATGATAGCTGATTGGTTGATCCATTTCGGTTACACTGCTTTCGGAGCTCGAGTGGAACTCCATATCGGAATAACTGTCGGAATCTGAGGAATTCGAACTGGTTGAGGGATTCATCTCGTACGATCAGATGAAGGATTTTAGATAAGAAATAGATTATAGGATGTAGATTAGTACCTTGCAATACATAATTTACATATGCATATATAATACTAAAATCCCATAAGTTACGGAGGAATCTACGGAAGTTTTCAGGCAAAGTCTACAGTAACAGATATGCTAAGATACGAATTAGTAGATACGCTAAGATACGAATTTTATCTATACACTATTCATGCAATCAATGCAGCAAGACGTGTCTAGACTAAGAATGATAAGCAGATAATTTTCAACACAAAATGATAAGCAAAACTTTTTGACATGCAGACCAGGTCGAAGTCCAGACTCACTAATGCATCCTAACGACTATCGGTTAGACTCACTAATGCAAGACCTGGTTCGCTAAGACCACCGCTCTGATACCAACTGTAAAAACCCGTCCTAATCCATCCGAACGAAGTCCATATCGATTACAAACGATTCACAACAGTTGATTACATCGCGAGGTAATTGACCTCTATATGATAAATTTTACAAACATTGCATTCGTTTTTAAAAGACAAACTTTCGTTATATCGACAGTTGACAGGCATGTAAAGCATTTCATAATATATCCAAATATAATTGACTTAATAATAATCTTGATGAACTCAATGACTCGAATGCAACATCTTTTGAAATATGTCATGAATGACTCCAAGTAATATCTCTAATATGAGCAAATGCACAGCGGAAGATTTCTTTCGTACCTGAGAATAAACATGCTTTAAAGTGTCAACCAAAAGGTTGGTGAGTTCATTAGTTTATCATAAAGAATCATTTCATAATTTTAATAGACCACAAGATTTCATACTTCCATTTCTCATAATCATACGTCCCATGCATAGAGACAAAAATATCATTCATATGGATTGAACACCTGGTAACCGACATTCACAATATACATATAAGAATATCCCCATCATTCCGGGATCCTCCTTCGGACATGATATAAATTTCGAAGTACTAAAGCATCCGGTACTTTGGATGGGGCTTGTTGGGCCCGATAGATCTATCTTTAGAGTTCGCGTCAATTAGGGTGTCTGTTCCCTAATTCTTAGATTACCAGACTTAATAAAAAGGGCATATTCGATTAGATAATCCAACCATAGAATGTAGTTTCGATTACTTGTGTCTATCTCGTAAAGCATTTATAAAAACAGCGCATGTATTCTCAGTCCCAAAAATATATATTGCAAAAGCATTTAAAAAAAGGGATTAATGAAACTCACAATACTGTATTTTGTAGTAAAAATACATATGACGACATTGAACAATGCAGGGTTGGCCTCGGATTCAAGAACCTATATCAGTAATATATATTAAAACATATAATCATATAATTCCATATATTAATTATATAATATTTATTTATTAAGTGTTTTAATTATATAATATTCATACACAATTCTAATTTAAGATATATATTTATATACTTTACGTATATATTATATTTTTGATTATATGTTACATATTTTTATTTTTGTAAAAATAATTGATATTTAAATATATAGTTATATTAATATATGTATATAAGTAATTAGTATTATATCAAAAATCAATAATTTGTTATATGTAATATTTATATAATAGATGTTAATATGTTTGTTCTAAAATTTTAAGTAATACTAATATAATTATATTATGTATCAAATATGTTTTTATATATTTAATATTTATTTGATAAACTGATGTTATTATTAATAATAAAAAATATGTTAAAATAATAATAATAATAATAATAATAATAATAATAATAATAATAATAATAATAATAATAATAATAATAATAATAATAATAATAATAATAATAATACAAGTGATAATTTAACTAAAAATGTTATTTTTAATAAAGTGATAATTTTAATTAATAATAATACTTACTCCTAGTAATTATATAATAATAATAATTATAATATAATGATAAATATCATAATAATAATAATAATAATATTACTAATAAAAATGATAAGATTTATACCCACATGTATCGTTATAGTATATCGTCATTGTTATCATCATCATCATTAACCTCATACCATCATCATCATTATCGTTACACCCATTGTATAATCAACGAGCATGTATCATTTGTATCATAATCACTTCATTATCTAATCAGCTGGGTCTCGACCCAAGTGTGACTCGGCCCATCAGGCATAACTAAGTCCAATTATCCTATTAGTTGGTCCAAGAGAAAAATGATCTTGGCCCAACATTATAACTAAGCCTACGGTTAAGAGAAAAACATGGTGGCCCGATATTAAATTAGTCCAAGTAAGCTTAGGCGTGTTAACCAAACAGAAACCGATATATTAGTATATGAAAGTGGGTAGGGCTTGCTGATCCTCGAACAGAAACAGGATAATACGGATAGCAGATTACTTGTTCGACCCAAAAATAATTAGAACGAAACAAGGCTTTAAATAAGGCCTACTAACCCAATAATATCTGTAGGAATTCGGCCCAAGGTATTAACCATAAGGATATCGATTCATCCAGGAACATTATAAAGTGGATCAGCCGACATAACTAAAGCAAAAGCGTGTGGGTCTCGTTATTTTTGATATAAACTGAAGCAATGATTCAATGGTGTGATTTAAATGGCGTTCGAGGAAAAAATAATTGAAACAGAAAGGTGTAGTAGCAGCAACGTTTAACATCATTATTCCTTTTGGAAATAGAAACAAAAGCTGAAGGGATTCGATTGGAAAAAGAAGAAGAATGGGTTATCGTTTTAATTTTTAACAGAAGGTAGAAGCAGTGATTGAAGTATAATTAATAGTAGAAACAAAGAGGTTAATGGTCGTAACTATGATAGATTCGAAGGTTTTGCAGGTTCACGGCTTCATTATCATTATCACACCATGTTACTGTTCATCATCCTACTTATCAAGTATCATTTTTTTTAAGTAGGTTCCTCTGATCAAGTTGTTCAAGCAAGATCTGATACCTGCTTGTTGTAGTAGTAGTTGCAATCTGAAGTAACAGTATAGCGAGTAGCAGAAATACGAGGTTTGAGTTCATGAAGAAACTAAGAGAGAGAGAGGAGAGAGAGTGACTTTTTGTGGCGGTTATGGTGGATGTGGAGACTGGTAATAGATGGTGGTGTGATGGTGTAGTGGTTGTAGTTGTCGTGTTTCTTTCAAGGGTGATGGAGGTTGCCCGATGGTGATAGGTTTTGTAGGTGGGTTTTCGATGAAGTTGAACAAATACCGGGACTCTTTTGATGATAAGTGTATGCGTTTTTGTGTAATAATAGCAGTGGTATAGATCTTAAATAATGAAAACAATCAACTTTGTTGAACTCATTGATCGATGGTGTTGCAAGATGAAACCGAAACACACTCGAAGATGATGAAAGGTGATTATGGTGGTATTGGGTTATTGTAATCAATTAGAAACAGAAACGAGTAAGTATAGCAGTAGCATGACAAGAGTGGTGATGGTTGATCGAATTACTAGAATGGAAACAAGGTGGTGAGTTTGTGGAGAGGTGATGGTGTTAGATCATATGATGGAAGTGGGTGGAGATTGAAGGTTCAAGTGTAACCGGTGGTGGCAGTAAGCTGCGGTTGATGATGATGGTTCAAAGGTGGTGGCAAGCAAGTTTAGAAGTCGATGGGATAGAAGAATCAAGAGGCGGAGATCATAAATCTCAAGTGTTATATATATATATATATTCCCTCTATCTATGTATATATCTTGAGTGGTTAAATAAAGTTGAGACACAAACAGTGACTAATTTCAATAATTCGTACAATAGTGATGGAAATTGTAACAGAAAGGTAAAAGGGAAAAGTGATAGATAGGTGAGGTGGTGTTTGAAAGCATAAGTAATCGTCCATATACATGCATGTATATTTAATATGGCAAGTGTTAAACTGAGAGACAAATTGAGTCATATTCTTGTGAATGAAAACAAATATTACAATAATAATAAAGTAGTATAATACTATCATATAAATAAATTAAAGAAACGTGTGATTGGAACAATGATAACTTTAATAATGTGAAGTTAGCAGCCGGCACTTTTCTCCCGAAGTGATATTTCGTGCCCCGTTGTTAATCAGTGGTGGATAAAAGATATTCAGAAAAATTCCATATTTTTAAATTAAATATATTTATTTATTCTGGTCATTATGGCATAAAATTCGATCATTAATTTATTAAATAAAAATTACATCAACTGTCCTTCTCATTTATGGGTAAAATATAAAAAAATGTTAAAATTAAATAATTAGATCCTAAATACATTTTTAGTAAGCCTAAAATTTATATTACTCATTTCCGGATCACCGTTTATTTTAAAATTACATAAGTTTGAATTTAACTTGCTTAATATCAATCGAAACATCAAATGAGTATTACAATCATTTAGTATTTATTTTTAATATACATTATTTATATATAGAGATATATTTTAAACAATAATGATTATAATATCCTATTTTTATTTTATTAATTTTTAATAACAACAATATATAATACTTCAAATTATTTTTCGAATTATTATTTATATATACATACACACATACCTATTTACCATTAATTGTTCGTGAATCGTTGAGAGCAGTCGAAGGTCAATTTAATATATGAACATCGTTTCAAAATTTTCTAGACTCAACATAACAGACTTTTGCTTACCGTATCGAAATCATATGAAGATTAAGTTTAAATTTGGTCGGAAATTCCCGGGTAATTACACATGAGACGAGATTACCTCCCAAAAAAACACAATCACCGAATGTGGTGTGATGTAACGACCCGTCAAAATCGCTATTGACGCGGTACGTTATTCATTGATTCCATAGTGAGGTTTTGACCTCTACATGATACGTTTTAATAAAAATATTGCATTCATTAAAATAAGTAACTTTCTAAACATAGAAAGTTATAAACATGTGGATGATTACTTAAGTATAAGTAAATCCCTCGGAAATATATAAGTCTTTATCTTACAGGTTGACATCACAGTCAAATTATTTATTACACAACATAGTTTTATTTCGAATGCAATAAACTTTATACAAAGCATGAGAGACTCCATGCAGTCAATGTAGATACCCGTCCTAATCCATCTGGACGAAGTCTTCAACATTTGGTTTCATCGCGAGGTACTTGACCTCTATATGATATATTTTACAAACATTGCATTCGTTTTTAAAAAGACAGACTTCCATCTCATCGAAAGTTGACGGCGTGCATACCATTTCGTAATATATCCAACTGTAATTGACTTAATAATAATCTTGATGAACTCAACGACTCGAATGCAACGTCTTTTGAAATATGTCATGAATGACTCCAAGTAATATCTCTAGAATGAGCAAATGCACAGCAGAAGATTTCTTTTGTACCTGAGAATAAACATGCTTTAAAGTGTCAATCAAAAGGTTGGTGAGTACATTAGTTTATCATAATCAATTATTTTCATCATTTTAATAGACCACAAGATTTCCATTTCCATTTCTCATAAATATACGTCCCATGCATAGAGACAAAAATCATTCATATGGATTGAACACCTGGTAATCGACATTAACAAGATGCATATAAGAATATCCCCTATCATTCCGGGACATCCATCGGACATGATAAAAACGAATTCGAAGTACTAAAGCATCCGATACTTTTTTTTTTGAAAAGCAAGTAAAATTATATTGATATAACGGAGTCCATTACAAAGCCCTATAATCTATACAAATTAACATAAAATGGAAGATTTACATATGGGGCTATAAATATTTTAGGACAAGGACCCACAACGCACCACAGCCCTTAAATTATAAGCTGGGGGGAAGCAAACCAATAGTACCGCAGATGCGATAACAAAGTCGATCGCTACCGTCCATTTAACCAAGTGCGAAAAGGCGCCCAAGACCCGAAATATTATAGCAATTAAACATGTGGACTTCCAGAAGATATCATACGTTCCAAGCTTAGCCAATTCCCATTCTTTGCATGCTCGAGGAGATGTAGAATGATGGATTAATGAGCCATTGATGCCAAACAACTGTTGCTTTTTTAGACCTTTTTGAAATCCATGCGAATGTTTGGGATTGAATTTCTGTAAGGATGCTGTCGCCGTTCCATTCTTTTTTATTAAATACCTTAGCGTTACGATGTTTCCAAATTACGTACGTAGAGGCCCATTTGGTGGCTTGCCAAATTGAGGCGCCGGAATGTGAAGAGGCGAAGTTTTGGTTGTTTGTTGTAATGTCATGGATGTTGGTTAGGGAATTATTAGGGAGATTCCACCAATGTAGAATCGAATTCTAAGTCGATATTTTTTTTGGGCAATGAAAGAGGATATGATCAATGGTCTCGACATGAGAGTTACAGAGTGGGCAAAGTAGTGTGTCGAGGTCTATACTTCGTTTATCGAGTGCGACTCTAGTTGGGATTCTTCCATTTATTACGCGCCATATGAAAATGTTGATTTTTAGGGGTATGAGTTTGTTATTGGGTGTTTTGAGTGTGATGTGGGAGTTAACAAGTTTTTGATTCTCGAGAATGCGGGCAATTGATTTTGTTGTGAAGATGCCGGATGGATCAAGGTTCCACTTCCAAGTGTCAGGATTATCGGAGAGGTTAATGGAGGCTACAAGGGAGTTTAATTCCAACAATTCATTGAGGGCACGACCTGTGGGTGTTCGTGTCCAGTTCCACGAACCGGTGGTGGTAGAGTTAGAGGAAATGAGTCTATCCGAGACCAAAGCATGCTTGTTTGATTCGAGCATAAATAGTCTTCGAAATAAGTTGTCAAATTTTTCAGTTCCGCACCAGTTTTTTAGCCAAAATTTAGTGTCGATTCCGTTTCCGATGCTTTTGCTGAATGAAGTGGAGAAATTGATTCCGATGTTAATTCACTGCTTTACCTGCTTTGATGATCTCGTTCCAAATAGTGTTACCTGAAACTTTTCTAGAAAAAACATTAGTGCAAACCCCACCCCCCCGTCCTATAAATGCTCGATATGATTCTTACCCATAATGCATTTTTTTCATTATGAAACCGTCACCACCATTTACATAGCAGTGATATATTTTTACAAAATAAGGATCCGATGTTCAACCCGCCTTTATCATATGGTGAAAGGATTTGTTCCCATTTTATCCAATTTATTTTGTTTTCAGAATTAGAGCCCCCCCAGAAAAATTTTCTTCTTTTGGTTTCAAGAATGTTTATTACTTTAGTGGGTGCGTGGAAGAGGGAGAAGTAATATAGAGGAAGACTAGATAGGACGGATTTGATTAGAATGAGCCTACCACCATAGGAAATGGTTTTAGCTTTCCAGTCAGAAAGGCGTTTATCGAATTTATCGAGGATAGGTTGCCATGTGGAGGCCTTTATGGTCGGGACACCAATGGGGAGTCCGAGGAAGGTGAATGGGGTGGTGCCTGCCGTGCATCCAATGAAGTTGGCCATTTCTTCGACCTCATTCATAGGCACCCCAATTCTATATAGATTACTTTTTTTAAGGTTAACTTTTAAACCAGAAATATTTTCAAAACATTTTAGTAAGTTAGAGACATTTTTTGTGTTGCGTTTGCTCCATTCATCAAAAAAGATTGTGTCATCTGCGTATTGAAGATGGGATACCACAATCTTATCGTGACTGACGCTTAAACCACGAAATTGATCGTTTGCGATTGCACGTTTGGTGAGGATGTTAAGGCCTTCGGCAGCGATGATGAAGAGGAAAGGGGAGATTGGATCACCTTGACGAATGCCCCTACCCGGGGTGAATTCCGAAGTAGGAGAGCCGTTGATGAGGATGGAGATGGAGGACGATGAAAGACATGCATTAATAAACTTAATCCACTTATTACCGAATCCCATACATCTCATAGTGTCGAAAAGAAAATCCCATTGAATGCAATCAAATGCCTTTTCGAAATCTACTTTAAATATGAGACCCTTTTGTTTTTTTCTTTTTAATTCATCGATTATCTCATTCGCAATTAGAATGCTATCTAGGATGTTTCGACCTTTTAGGAAAGCGGTTTGTTCAATTCCAATTATTTTATGTATTATTTTTGCAAGACGATTGGAGAGTATTTTTATGAGTATTTTGTAGTAACTACCAATTAAGCAAATCGGACGATACTCACTGAACCCAATTGGATTGGCTTTTTTGGGGATTAAAGTGAAGAAGGATGGGGTTTGTTAGGCCCAATAGAACTATCTTTAGGATTCACGTCAATTAGTAGATCGGTTTACTAATTCTTAGGCTACCAAGCAAAAAGGGGCATATTCGGCTTTGATCATTCAACCATATAATGTAGTTTCGATTACTTGTGTTTATTTCGTAAAACATTTATAAAGGCAGCGCATGTATTCTCAGTCCCAAAATTATATATTGCAAAAGCATTTAAAAAGGGAGCAAATGAAACTCACTATACTGTATTTTGTAGTAAAAATACATATGACGATACTGAACAATGCAAGGTTGACCTCGGATTCACGAACCTATATTCAATTATATATCTATTAAAACATATAATAGAAATCACATAATTTCATTTATTAATTATATAATATTTATGTGTTCGTAGTTATATAGGGTTTTATACTCAGTTCTATTTAAAACATGTACTTTAGTTATATATATATATATATATATATATATATATATATATATATATATATATATATATATATATATATATTATACCTTAAATTATATGTTATATATATTTATTTTGTATATATATATATTTAAAATAATTAATATTTATACATTTAATTATATTAATATATCTATATATATTATATGATTAGTATTAGATTTAAGAATAAATAGTTTGTTATATGTATACGTTTATATAAAAATGTTAATATGTTTGATATATAGTTATATGAAATATTATAGTATATGTAATAAGTATATTTTATGTACCAAATCTTTATTTGTTGTAATATAATAATAATAATAATAATAATAATAATAATAATAATAATAATAATAATAATAATAATAATAATAATAATAGTAATAATAAAAATATTAATTTTCAAAATGATAATCTTAATGATACTTTTACTAAAAATGATTCTTTTACTAATAATATAGTTGTAATAATAATAATTTTTAATAATAACAATACTAATAATGATAATAATAATGTTTATTAATAATAATAATACTTGAAATAATAATAATAATAATAATAATAATAATAATAATAATAATAATAATAATAATAATAATAATAATAATAATAATAATAATAATAATAATAAAGATAATAATACTTGATACTTTATAATAATACTAATAATAATCATAATTGTAACCATAATCATAATAATTATAATAAATGATACTTAGTACATGTATTGGTAATAATAATAATAATAGTTATAATACTAATAACAATAATAATAATAATAATAATAATAATAATAATAATAATAATAATAATAATAATAATAATAATAATAATAATAGTAATACTAATAATAAAAACTACCTTTAAAGCTTTCCTAAAAATAAAATGCCTCAGACAGGGCTCGAACCCGCGACCTCCCGCTCACTTGCAAACACCCCTAACCATCCAAGCTAATATGTATTTCTGTTTTAATTCGCTAACCGAATCCGTTTAACCCCTTTTGTATCTTTTTCCTTTTCTTCTTCCAAAACCAAAACCCATATAATCTCTTCATCATCACCATCTAATAACATCCATGGTCATTATTGACAAACACTTATCATTTCGCATTATCAAGTTCATAATTTCATCATCCTTCATTATTCATTATTATTATCATTCATTATTCTATATTTCATCATCATCTTACTACATCATCATTATATACATAATCCTTATGCACGACATCATTATCTTCATCATCATACGTATCCTCATTCATATCTGATATATACTCCGTATTAAACTATATAACATGTTTTTGATCTGGCCCAGCTTTAGAAACAGAAATGCATGGCCCAACAGGGTAGCCCAACTTGCATGTACAAAAAAAAATAATAATAAACAAAATGGCCCAAGATCCAATCCATGGCCATCCACTGTTTTACTGTCGACAGGAAAAAAAAATAAGGAACAAAAAGGGAATCGTTTGTAAACGCATTATCATACTTTATCTTCTCATCATCTAATGCATATCACCATCTTCATTTTTATAATAGAAACCGAAACACCCAAAATATCCCAGCAGTATAATTGTATCAAGCAGTTTAGTGATCTACGTGGGTATTTGATTTGTTTGAGGATCGAAACAGAAATAGTTGCAACAAGGGTTTTAATATGGTGGATGTAGTAACCTGAACTTTTCCAGGATTATATATTAATTGAAAACTATATTTGCATGATTAAATATTTCCAACATGTTAAGCAATCAAACTTGTTAAGACTTGATTATTTGAAATGAGTTTCATGTAGACAATTGACCACCCAAGTTGACTGGCGATTCACGAACGTTAAAATTTGTAAAAACGACATGACGATGTGATGACCCGGGAATTTCCGACCAAATTTAAACTTAATTTCATATGATTTCAACATGATAAGCAAAGTCTGTAATATTGAAGTCTCAAAAATTTTGAACTGTGTTCATGTAATCATTTGACCTTTGACTATGCCCAACGATTCACGAACAATTGTTTGTAAATAAATATGTATATAAATATAAATGTAAATGTAAATGTATATAATAATTTGAAATAATAAACTACACCTTAACCAATTAAGAATTTGAAAATACAAATTTAGAATTTTTAAGTTGTTATCAAAGTATATATATATATATATATATATATATATATATATATATATATATATATATATATATATATATATATATATATGTATATATATATATATATGTATATATGTATGTATGTAAAGTCCATGTTGTGTATTAAATATTTAGTGTAAATATATATATACTACATAATCAATAATATGTAATAATAAATAAGTAAATTATAATTAAATTAAAGTTATTATGGTAATATTAATATTACTATCATTTTTACTATTAATATTAATATCAATATCAGTATTAAAAAGTTATGATTACCTTTATTGATATTAACATTAATATCTATATCAGTATTATTAATATCATTATTCTAATATGAAATAGAATACATGTAACTTGTTATATTTTTTTTATTAGATATTATTATTAAGAATTATTAACTGATAATACTATTAGGAACTAATATCTTTTATTATTATTAACATTTTATTATTACTATCATTATCATTAATTAATATTAAACTTATTAGAGATTATTATTATTGTTATTATTAATAACATCATATTATTATTATTATTATTATTATTATTATTATTATTATTATTACTAATAATATTATATCTAAGAATTAGGGAACAGACACCCTAATTGACGCGAACTCTAAAGATAGATCTATCGGGCCCAACAAGCCCCATCCAAAGTACCGGATGCTTTAGTACTTCGAAATTTATATCATGTCCGAAGGAGGATCCCGGAATGATGGGGATATTCTTATATACATATCGTGAATGTCGATTACCAGGTGTTCAATCCATATGAATGATATTTTTATCTCTATGCATGGGACGTATGTTTATGAGAAATGGAAATATGAGATCTTGTGGTCTATTAAAATTATGAAATGATTATTTATGTTAAACTAATGAACTCACCAACCTTTTGGTTGACACTTAAAAGCATGTTTATTCTCAGGTATGAAAGAAATCTTTCGCTATACATTTGCTCATTGTAGAGTTATTACTTGGAGTCATTCATGACATATTTCAAAAGACGTTGCATTCGGGTCATTGAATTCATCAAGATTATTATTTAGTCAATTATAGTTTGATATTTTATGAAATAGTATGCATGCCGTTAACTTTCGATGTAAATGAAAGTTTGTCTTTTAAAAACGAATGCAATGTTTGTAAAATGTATCATATAGAGGTCAAGTACCTCGCGATGTAATCAACTGTTGTGAATCGTTTATAATCGATATGGACTTCGTCCGGATGGATTAGGACGGGTCCTTTCAGTTGGTATCAGAGCGGTGGTCATAGCGAACCAGGTCTGCATTAGTGTGTATAACTGATAAGTTGTTAGGATGCATTAATG
This sequence comes from Rutidosis leptorrhynchoides, assembly GCF_046630445.1. Lineage (NCBI taxonomy): Eukaryota > Viridiplantae > Streptophyta > Magnoliopsida > Asterales > Asteraceae > Rutidosis > Rutidosis leptorrhynchoides. The sequence continues at coordinate 366,616,065 of NC_092334.1, read as the reverse complement.
AGTCTGGACTTCGACCTAGTAGTTGTTAGGTTATATTAATGAGTCTGGACTTGAACCTGGTCTGCATGTCAAAAAGTTTTGCTTATCATTTTGTGTCGAAAATTATCTGCTTATCATTCTTAGTCTAGACACATCTTGCTGCATTGATTGCATGAATAGTGTATAGAGAAAAATTCATATCTTAGCGTATCTGTTACTGTAAACCTTACCTGGCGTATTCCGTAAATTCCTCCGTAATCTATGAAACCTTTTGTTCTATATATATGGATATTCTATGTAATTAGAATACCATCCGTTAGCCAGAAAATCATTTCATATCTAAAATTCTTTATTCAATTGTACGAAATGGAATTCATCATTAGTTCAAGTCACTCGAATTCCGAAATGGAATCCCACTCAAGCTCCGAAAGCAGTGTGACTGGAATGGATCAACCAATCAGTCATCATCTATTCTGGATGAATTGGGGATGGGTTCGTAGCCTCCTCAATCATTGGAGACAAGAAGAAGGTGATCCTTTCCATCCGCCATATTGCCCTATTGGCGAAGAACCTGAAGCACTTACCGGTGAACCTGTTCGAAACACCATCTTTTCTCTCATTTCCAGAGTATCTCGCCACGATTATATACTATACCAAATTCTAGATTATATTTATCCGCTAGTCCGAACCGAAAATCACCCCGGTGTAATAGAAGAAGTCAACGAGCTTCGCGCTCGGGTAGTGGCTTTAGAGAATATGGTACGAAGGTTACAAACACCAGCAGCAGCACCAGCAGCATAACCAGTACCACCACCAACGCCAACAGTACCATTACCACCACCAAGAACAACCGCATCGCAAACCTCAACTTCACAATCTGTCACGCGAACATCAACGTCATACGCACCATGGATACCAAGGAGTACCAACAACAATGAACGATGAAGTATTAATCCATAACTTCATTAAAGAAATATTCTACGAAGAAGAAATATTCTGCGAAGAATATATGGTTTCTAAAAGTTTTAGAGATTACTTATTTTAGCTCAAACCGAAAAGCAAATGAGATTAATATCATGTTAACTCATTAAATCCATGATTACATCTGAAGAAAATATATATGTATATATATTTTCATAAAGATTGTAATTAAAAATTCTTTCGTACAAACCGTTAATGGTGAAAATATTTTAACGGGTAGGTAATACCCGAGGAATATTTAGATTTCACATTAATAAGTTATACTGTACATTCTTCGAATCTGATTCAACAGTCATTTACTATCTTACTTACAACCACCTATATACCTATCCGTTCACCGCAGAATAACCATTTTCATTCAATTTCATATTTGGATTTTTATTTATCAGAATCCAACAAGTGGTATAATGAAGAAAACATATGACAAAATAAAATTTGTTAGAAACAGACTAATTAACTATGAGAAATTGTGTTAAGAATTCACGCTAATTGTTCCTAGCTAATTGTTCCTAGCTAACTGATTACATTTTATTTATTGCAATTTAATTATCGCAATTTACATTCTCGCAATTTTATTTAGTGTCATTTAATTTCTGTATTTAATTTACGCACTTTAAATATCGGGACACGTATACAAGGTTTTGACATATCATATCGACGCATCTATATATATTATTTGGAATCACCTTAGACACTCTATATGCAGTAATGATCGAGTTCTCTATACAAGGTTGAGGTTGATTCTATAATAATATATATAGTTTGAGTTGTGATCGAGTCTGAGACGTATACGGGTCACGACACGTATTAATTAATTCGAATATTATATATTAAATCATATATGAATTATTATACTGTCAACTGTGGACTATCAACTGTGGACTGCCGACATTGGACGATTAAAATGAATTAAAATATTGATTATAACATATGAAACTATACAATTCTTCAAGTTTGCCACTTGATTTCATCTTAAACCTCATTTGTATCTTAACGATTACAATCTGCGTTCAAACCTTTCATGATTCTTGTAAACACCTCAATCAATAGGATGAATCAACCACACTTCATCTATGGAAGAAAAGATTGATGCATATAACTTTTCACCTGAGAAACTCTCGGCAACTTAGTAAACGTTTAAAACATAGCTATGCTAATTTCTTAGTGTTATTATTACCCAAAATAACTTTGCAATCCCTTTCCAAATTAGCAAATTTTGTCACAGCTCCAGCAAGTCAACTTTGACTTTTCGTTCGAAACAACCTTATTATAACCTTGATTTATATGTGTACTCTTTTATTGTTACCAGGGAACCTTTTATATTCCATCATATTACCAGCAGACGTACCAGTAACCTCGTTGCTCCTTGGTTTAAATCTCTCCCACAAATCACTATATTTATCTATTGAAGTCTCATCATGTACTCATCCGCATCTTGTAACGAGAACTGACATACCAATTACCAGGAATCAGCAATCAGTACTTTAAAAACTCACAGCATATCTACATCAACAGTTATATGTATGACATTTATCTTTTAGAATTATGATCTCTTATTTTGAAATTCTGAAAAGCACTCAGTCACAAATCAATACTCTGAATGTTGAAAAAGCTGAATGAAGCAGCAGAAACCATAGACAACCGTAAACGACCTTAATCATCGAAAGTTTGATGATAAAGAATAGTATGTTGGAAAAGCTCAGAAAAGTTGAAACCGAAAAACGGATTGAGCTAACCACGAAGGAGACCAAGGACAAATACAAGGGCCATACCATGTATTCAAAGAATCCAGGTAATTTTGGATCCGCTGAAACCTTCAACGAATATCTTGCTCCGTACTCATGTTAAAATTTTGCGGAAAATCTTCCTCATCAACCATCGAACTTAGAAATTTCAAAATATCATCATCAATATCTTCGATATTTCTGAGGATATTTTCATAAATATTCTCGTCCGAAATTATATACCTCCTCGTGCTCCCTGTGTATCATTATATTGGAAACATTCAATAGAAAAATTTAGTACCGAAAAACAGATTATGCGAAACTATGAAGAAAGCCGTGGACAAATCACAAAGAATAAGTTTGACTTCAAAGAATCCAAATGATTCAATATCTGCTAAAGTCTTTAGTGAATATCTTGCTCCTTACTCTAAACCCTTGCAGACAATAATTTCTATCATCCTCTGATATTAGATATTCAAAGATATTATCTTATCTTGCATTATAAATATCCTCCATATTTCTGAAGATATTTTCATAACTATTTTTATCTGAAATCATTAATCTCTTCCTGATATCAGTGTTACATCATATAGAAACTGTTAGTTTCTATATTCTGTAAACTTTCGAGCTTAAAATATGAATGTTATTGAAGTAATGTTGGGAACTGATGCATAAGTTAGTATAATATAATGACACTTGATCAACATGATTATATTACAATAAGTCATGCTGAGTTTCCAATGGAACGTGATGATTCACAAATCATAACGTCATCATGTGCCATGTTACATAACTCTTTCATTCTGCTTAACTTCTGAACATATCAAGAAAATATATTCTTGATAGTTCTATTCTCATTGATTCAGGTAATTTGACAAAACAAATCGTGCTACTATCTTTCCTTTCTACCTTGTATATTATGATAATTCGAAACTCCATACCTATGAATTCTGGACCATTACTTGCGAAAAGTAAACAAAAGCATGAAGCTCCGAAATAGAAAAGGGATATAAATCGCAGCAAATAAGAGAGCGCATTAGCCGTGGATGACAATAATTATAGGAGACAGAAGCAGGGACATTGAAATATAAGGGAAGATATAAAAACCAATAACAACACAGAAGTTACAAATCGTGGATATTAATACGATTAGCAATATAAAGACACGGTATAATTAAGAATAGTATCCCTCCAAAGCAATAGTAGAAGTAAACAGATTTTCTGGTGGAAGATTTAAAAGAAGGATGACAGATACATAAATAGGAAAATATCAAGAATCAGAACAGGATGGAGCATTTCCCCAATATTTTGGAAGTAGGAATAGAGGAAGAAAGTATAAGAATGGTGAAAGTAATGGAACGGAAGAAGTTCATTTATAGTGAAAATACCAGACAAAGAAATCAAGGCAGATTTTCGCATTAATTATAGAGATCTTAATTTCCTTATTCGCCGAAGAATAAAATCTTTTAGATTTCGAAGATTTTCTTTAAATTCCTTGAATTCCGGAATTCAATTACGACTACGACAAAAGTTATAGAAAATCTCCATTTCTTTATCTCGATCTTTTATGATAACTTCATTCATACACTTCGATTAATCGAATCATTTTATCCATATTATTCAATGATAATAAAACTCTATTTATCAACTCATATTCGTCATGAAAACATTTTTATTGTTAACCATGACCACCTCACTCAAATTTCAGGAGGAAATTTCTTTAACGGGTAGGTACTGTGATGACTCGGGAATTTCTGACCAAATTTAAACTTAATTTCATATGATTTTAACACGATAAGCAAAGTCTGTAATATTGAAGTCTAAAAAATTTTGAACTGTGTTCATGTAATCATTTGACCTTTGACTATGCCCAACGATTCACGAACAATTGTTTGTAAATAAATATGTATATAAATATATATGTAAATGTATATAATAATCTGAAATAATAAACTACACCTTAACCAATTAAGAATTTGAAAATACAAATTTAGAATTTTTAAGTTGTTATCAAAGTATATATATATATATATATATATATATATATATATATATATATATATATATATATATATATATATATATATATATATATATATATATATATTTATATATGTATGTATGTAAAGTCCATGTTGTGTATTAAATATTTAGTGTAAATATATATATATATATACTACATAATCAATAATATGTAATAATAAATAAGTAAATTATAATTAAATTAAAGTTATTATGGTAATATTAATATTACTATCATTTTTACTATTAATATTAATATCAATATCAGTATTAAAAAGTTATGATTACCTTTATTGATATTAACATTAATATCTATATCAGTATTATTAATATCATTATTCTAATTTGAAATAGAATACATGTAACTTGTTATATTTTTTTATTAGATATTATTATTAAGAATTATTAACTGATAATACTATTAGGAACTAATATGTTTTATTATTATTAACATTTTATTATTACTATCATTATCATTAATTAATATTAAACTTATTAGAGATTATTATTATTGTTATTATTAATAACATCATATTATTATTATTATTATTATTATTATTATTATTACTAATAATATTATTATCACTAATAAATTTATTATTATTATCATTAATTTTTATCATTATTATTATTAGAATTATTATTATTAATATACTTAATTATCTATTAATATTAAGTTATATTATGCGAATTATATAGAACCAGATAGTTACATATTGGAATCTGCTTTTGTCAAATCCACTGTGTACTAGTTTTTGTATCTATCTAAATCTGTTATATATCCATATCACACTTTATTTATTTTTTAATTTTTTTCTGTACGATTAAGAATCAGAACAATTTAATTTTTGCTACATAACAATTGGGAACGAATCTTGTACTGTATGACATCTGAATTACATCCTATAAACTACCTAATATATTTTGTAAGTGATTGAAAAACCAAAAACTGAGAAAATAAAAAAAATAATAACCGACCCCCTCTGTTTGAAACCTACACTGCAAAACCTTTATTTCGAAACAAATTTAAAAATGTAAAATTGCAGTTAGGTTAGGAATTAGCTAGTCAAACTTTCTTCAAAATCCCACCTTCCAATTCTTTGAAACGAAGACGAATTTTGGAGTCAAATTTTTCAAACAAAAAGTCAACCATTTTGTTCTTCGTGAAATTCAAGCTTGTTTTAATGATTCTGTTTCAATTGACGATTAGGAAAGTTTTTATGAGTGATTTGAAACATATTTTATGTTATAACCTTTGACTAAAACGATCTCAATCTCTTAAACAATTTTTTTTTTCTTCTTTTTCCAACAGCGACGATAGCTGTTTCTTTATTTATTTTTTCATTTTTTTTATCAAGAACATATATTGTTGTTACTTTTATGGTTGCTTACAAGTCTTAAGTGAAATCAAGGATTCGTTTTTTTTTTCGGTTATGGATGTTCTCTGATAGCGTGAATATTGTGAGAAGATGACAGGAAAAATAAACAGTTTAAATATAATTCAAAGGTAATAATAATAAGAAACACAGAGGTGGAGGAGTGGTCAAGGGGTTATTTGGGTATGCGAGAGGTCGGGGGTTCGAATCCCGGGGATGGCAGTTAGTTTTCTTTTAGGAAGCTTATCTGTTAAAAGGTAGCCATTTTTTTAAATATTATTATTATTATTATTATTATTATTATTATTGTTATTATTATTATTATCATTTCATTATGATTATGATTATTACTATTATTGTTATTGCCATTATAAATTGTTATTACCATTGTGATTACTAAAAATTGTTATTATGAATAATATTATAGTTATCATTATTAATAAAAGTATTAGTTAACATTTATTATCAATACTACAATTATTGTCACAAATATGAATATGAATATTATTATTATTATTATTATTATTATTATTATTATTATTATTATTATTATTATTATTATTATTATTATTATTATTATTATTATTATTATTATTATTATTATTATTATTATTATTATTATTATTATTATTACTAATTTATCATTTGAGTACTATGATTGTTATGATTATATTTAGAATTATTACTAGTATTATTGATATAAGAATAATACAAATATTATTATATTAGTATTAATAATATTTTTATAATTATTTGTATTACTATTATTAGTATTATCATTATTAATATAGTTATTAATATTAGTAACTTACTAATATCAAAACTATCATTTTTTTTACAAATAAATAATTTTGTATATAAAATATATCTAGTACATATACTATAACCATAATAACATTTCATATATCATATAACTATATATATAAACATTTTCTATATAAATAATTAAATGTAACAAACTATTGATTTTCAAACATAATAATAATAATGTATATATACATACAAGGATATATATGAACAGATAAACTAATATAACTAAACGAATAGATACTAATTATTTTAAAAGATATACATAGAATAAATATATATAACATAAAATTAAAGATATAATAAATATTTATATTTTTAAATGGAATTTAAAATAGATTATATATAACTACAAATATATATAAATAAAATATAAATAAAATTATGTGATTTACATTATATGTTTTAATATATATATACGAATGATATAGGTTCGTGAATTCGAGGCCAACCCTGCATTGTTCAATATAGTCATATGTATTTTTACTACAAAATACATTAGGTGAGTTTTCATTACTCCCCTTTTAAATGCTCTTGCAATATATATTTTTGGGACTGAGAATGCATGCGCTTTTATAAATGTTTTACGAAATAGACACAAGTAATCGAAACTACATTATATGGTTGAATGATCGAAATCGAATATGCCCCTTTTTATTAAGTCTGGTAATCTAAGAATTAGGGAACAGACACCCTAATTGACGCGAACTCTAAAGATAGATCTATCGGGCCCAACAAGCCCCATCCAAAGTACCGGATTCTTTAGTACTTCGAAATTTATATCATGTCCGAAGGAGGATCCCGGAATGATGGGGATATTCTTATATACATATCGTGAATGTCGATTACCAGGTGTTCAATCCATATGAATGATATTTTTGTCTCTATGCATGGGACGTATGTTTATGAGAAATGGAAATATGAGATCTTGTGGTCTATTAAAATTATGAAATGATTATTTATGTTAAACTAATGAACTCACCAACCTTTTGGTTGACACTTGAAAGCATGTTTATTCTCTAGTATGAAAGAAATCTTTCGCTGTACATTTGCTCATTGTAGAGTTATTACTTGGAGTCATTCATGACATATTTCAAAAGACGTTGCATTCGGGTCATTGAGTTCATCAAGATTATTATTTAGTCAATTATAGTTTGATATATTATGAAATAGTATGCATGCCGTTAACTTTCGATGTAAATGAAAGTTTGTCTTTTAAAAACAAATGCAATGTTTGTAAAATATATCATATAGAGGTCAAGTACCTCGCGATGTAATCAACTGTTGTGAATCGTTTATAATCGATATGGACTTCATCCGGATGGATTAGGACGGGTCCTTTCAGACGATATATATATGGATATACAGATAGTTAATATGAGATTATGATAAGTAAGTATCTCCAAAAGTATATTAACAATGAGTTATATACATAAAAATGAGACTACTAAGTTAAGAAACTCGAAACGATATATATAACGATTATCGTTATTACAACGTCTTACTAAATACATATGTATCATATTAAGATATTGTTACACTATATTTAACATGATAAAATGATAATTATATATATCATTACGTATGTTAACAATGAACTACATATGTAAAACAAGACTACTAACTTAAGAATTTTGAAACGAGGCATATATGTAACGATTATCGTTGTAACGACATTTTAATGTATATATATCATATTAAGATATATTCATACATAATAATATCTTGATAATTTAATAATTTAATATCTCATTAGATATAATGAACAATGGGTTAACAACATTAAATGAGATCGTTAACTTAAAGGTTTCAAAACAACACTTACATGTAATGACTAACGATGACTTAACGACTCAGATAAAATGTATATACATGTAGTGTATTTAGATGTATTAGTACACTTTTGAAAGACTTCAAGACACATATCAAAGTACTTCTACTTAACAAAAATGTTTACAATTGCATTCTCATTCATTTTCATCAACAATTCTACTCGTATGCAACCGTATTCGTACTCGTACAATACCCAGCTCCTAGACGTATATACTATTGGTATATACACATAATAATTCAGCTCTTAGTAGCCCTAGATAGTCGACAAACATGTGGAACCAACAATTAGACAACTAGCATGACTTATGAGCAAGGAAATAAAAACAAGAACTCTTTTTAACCCCACTCACCTTCAGCACTCACCACCTACTCCATTTCACTTCTAATTTTCTTCCCAATTCCCTCTCAAAACACACACACTCTTCCATGAAAGTCTAAGTTACTATTTTTCCAGCAAAAATCATCAAATACAAGCTTTAGTTATTACCCATAATCATCATAAAAACAATTACTCAAGAACACATCAAGAACACTTCCAAGTTTACAAGTTTACTTCTAAGTTTCCTAATCCATTCCAAGCAATCATCTAAGATCAAGAAACCTTTGTTATTTATAGTAGGTTATCTTTCTAAATCAATATAATATTCATATTCAAGCTTTGATTCAATTTCTATAACTATAACTATCTTAATTCGAGTAATAATCTTACTTGAACTTGTTTTTGTGTCATGATTCTATTTCATGAACTTCCAAGTCATCAAAGATCCTTTGAAGCTCAAGTTATTTTTTCATCATTTCCAGTAGTTTTACCTACTAAACTTGAGGTAGTAATGATGTTCATAACATCATTCGATTCATATATATAAAACTACCATATTCGAAGGTTTAAACTTGTAATCACTAGAACATAGTTTAGTTAATTCTAAACTTGTTCGGAAACAAAAGTTAATCCTGCTAACTTGACTTTTAAAATCAACTAAACACATGTTCTATATCTGTATGATATGCTAACTTAATGATTTAAAACCTGAAAACACGAAAAACACCGTAAAACCGGATATACGCCGTCATAGTAACACCGCGGGATTTTTTGGGTTAGTTAATTAAAAACTATGATAAACTTTGATTTAAAAGTTGTTCTTCTGGGAAAATGATTTTTCTTATGAACATGAAACTATATCCAAAAATCATGGTTAAACTCAAAGTGGAAGTATGTTTTCCAAAATGGTCATCTAGACGTCGTTCTTTCGACTGAAATGACTACCTTTACAAAAATGACTTGTAACCTGTATTTCCAACAATAAACTTATACTTTTTCTGTTTAGATTCATAAACTTAAGTTCAATATGAAACCATAGCAACTTGAATCACTCAAAACGGATTTAAAACGAAGAAGTTATGGGTAAAACAAGATTGGATATTTTTGCTTGTTGTAACTACGTGAAAATTGGTAACAAATCTATATTAATCATATCCTAGCTAACTCATGTTGTATTATACATGTATTCTAATATATTATGTAATCTTGGGATACCATAGACACGTATACAAATGTTTTGACATATCATATCGACCCATGTATATATATTATTTGGAACAACCATAGACACTCTATATGCAGTAATGTTAGAGGTAGCTATACAGGGTTGAGGTTGATTCCAAAAATATATATACTTTGAGTTGTGATCTAGTCTGAGACGTGTATACACTGGGTCGTGGATTGATTCAAGATAATATATATATCGATTTATTTCTGTACATCTAACTGTGGACAACTAGTTGTAGGTTACTAACGAGGACAGCTGACTTAATAAACTTAAAAAAGTAAAACGTATTAAAAATGTTGTAAATATATTTTGAACATACTTTGATATATATGTACATATTTGTTATTGGTTCGTGAATCCACCAGTGGCCATCCCACTTTTAAAATATATTATTTTTGGGATGAGAATACATGCAGTTTTATAAATGTTTTACAAAATAGACACAAGTGATCAAAATTACATTCTATGTTGAATTATCGAACCGAATATGCCCCTTTTTAGCTTGGTAGCCTAAGAATTGGTGTTTATTATAATTGCCACCAATTGACGCGAATCCTAAAGATAGATCTATTTGGCCCAACAAGCCTCATCCGAGTTACGGATGCTTTAGTACTTCAATTTATCATGTCCGATGAGAGTCCCGGAATGATGGGGATATTCTATATGCATCCTGTTAAGGTCGGTTACCAGGTGTTCATCATATGAATGATTTTTATGCATATTGCATGTTGTTTATGAGAAATGGAAATATGAAATCTTGTGGTCTAATATTACGATTTGATAAATATGTAGGTTAAACCTATAACTCACCAACATTTTTGTTGACGTTTAAAGCATGTTTATTCTCAGGTGATTATTAAGAGCTTCCGCTGTTGCATGCTAATTTATGGACAAGAGTTGAAGTCAGCATGCTTGTATAATATCGTTTAAAAACTGCATTCGAAGACTTAAATTGATGTGTAATATTATTGTAAACCATTATGTAATAATCGTGTGAATACGCTATATTTTAGATTATCATTATTTGATAATCGTCGTAGTATTTTTAAACCATTATCGATAAAATAAAGGTTATGGTTTGTTTTAAAATCGAATGCAGTCTTTGAAAAACATCTCATATAGAGGTCAAAACCTCGCAACGAAATCAATTAATATGGAACGTTTATAAATTGATATGAATGGGACATTTCAGTTGGTATCAGAGCGTTGGTCTTAGAGAACCAGATTTTTTGCATTAGTGTGTCTTACCGAGTTTGTTAGGATGCATTAGTGAGTCTGGACTTCGACCATGTTTTTCTTCAAAAACGATTGCTTAACATTTTTTATTGGAAACTATATATTATTAACATGTATATATATTAATCTCTTAACGTGTTTGATATTGTGTGATAGATGTCTACCTCTAGTACAAATCCCATTGACTCACCTAATATTAATGAAGAGTCGAATATACTTTGGGAAGATTCACAAATTCCCGAAGAGGAGGAACCGGAAGAGGAGGAACCGGAAGAAGAGGAACCAGAAGAAGAGGAACCGGAAAAGGAGGAACTGGAAGAAGAAGAGGTTCCGGAGGAAAAAATATTGATACCTACAGTAAATTGATTAAATAAAAGAAAATCCTCAACCAACGGACCAAAGTTAAAAATGGTCAATGGTGTTTCCGCCGAGGAAGCAAAATATTGGGAAGATTACCAATTTTTCGATGAATCGGATCCTGATGAAGATTCCGATGATGTTATAGAAATTACCTCGACCCAATTTAAAAAAGAAAAAGAAAATAATAAGGGAAAAGGTATAAAAATAGAGAAACCTGATTCCAACCCCGATGAGCTTTATATGTATCGGCAACCTCCGTATTTCCTAAATTGTAACAATAACCCGGGAACCTCTAAACCACCAGGTTTTTCTAAACGATTGTGGAAAACGATGGATCGTATTAGAGGAACACCATATATTCGTAGAAAATTAGGAAAATGAACCAAGTCCGAAGAAGAAGAAACCAGTGATGTAGTGACCCGAACTTTTCCATGTTTATATATATTAAATGAAATTGATATTTACATGATTAAGTGTTTCCAACATGTTAAGCAATCAAACTTGTCAAGACTTGATTAATTGAAATAGGTTTCATATAGACAATTGACCACCCTAGTTGACCGGTGATTCACGAACGTTAAAACTTGTAAAAACTATATGATGACATATATATGATTATATATATAGTTAACATGATATTATGATAAGTAAGTATCTCATTAGGTATTTTAACTATGAGTTATATACATAAAATTGAGTTTATTCATTTAAGAAACTCGAAACGATATATACAACGATTATCGTTATAACAACGTCTTACTAAATACATATGAATCATATTAAGATATTGATACACTATGTTTAATCATGATAAATGATAATTAAACATGTCATTATGTATATTAACAATGAATTACATATGTAAAAACAAGACTACTAACTTAAGGATTTCGAAACGAGTCATATATCTAACGATTATCGTTGTAACGACATTTAAATGTGTATATATCATATTAAGATATATTAATATATCATAATATCATGATAATATAATAATTTAACATCTCATTAGATATAATAAACATTGGGTTAACAACATTTAACAAGATCGTTAACTTAAAGGTTTCAAATCAACATTTACATGTAACGACTAACGATGACTTAACGACTCAGTTAAAATGTATATACATGTAGTGTTTTAATATGTATTCATACACTTTTGATAGACTTCAAGACACTTATCAAAATACTTCTACATAACAAAAATGCTTACAATTACATCCTCGTTCAGTTTCATCAATAATTCTACTCGTATGCACCCGTATTCGTACTCGTACAATACACAGCTTTTAGATGTATGTACTATTGGTATATACACTCCAATGATCAGCTCTTAGCAGCCCATATGAGTCACCTAACACATGTGGGAACCATCATTTGGAAACTAGCATGAAATATCTCATAAAATTACAAAAATATTAGTAATCATTCATGACTTATTTACATGAAAACAAAATTACATATCCTTTATATCTAATCCATATAACAACGACCAAAAAAACCTACAAACACTTTTATTCTTCAATTTTCTTCATCTAATTGATCTCTCTCAAGTTCCATCTTCAAGTTCTAAGTGTTCTTCATAAATTCTACAAGTTCTAGTTTCATAAAATCAAGAATACTTCCAAGTTTACTAGCTCACTTCCAATCTTGTAAAGTGATCATCCAACCTCAAGAAATCCTTGTTATTTATTGTAAGATATCATTCCAAATCAAGGTAATACTTATATACAAACTTTGATTCAATTCCTATAACTATAACTATCTTAATTCGAGTGATAATCTTACTTGAACTTGTTTTCGTGTCATGATTCTACTTCAAGAACTTTCAAGCCATCCAAGATCCTTTGAAGCTAGATCATTTCTTGTCACTTCTAGTAGGTTTACCTACTAAACTTGAGGTAGTAATGATGTTCATAACATCATTCGATTCATACATATAAAACTATCTTATTCGAAGATTTGAACATGTAATCACTAGAACATAGTTTAGTTAATTCTAAACTTGTTCGCAAACAAAAGTTAATCCTTCTAACTTGACTTTTAAAATCAAATAAACACATGTTCTATATCTATATGATATTCTAACTTAATGATTTAAAACCGGAAAACACAAAAAACACCGTAAAACCGGATATACACCGTCGTAGTAACACCGCGGGCTGTTTTGGGTTAGTTAATTAAAAATTATGATAAACTTTGATTTAAAAGTTGTTCTTCTGGAAAAATAATTTTTCTTATGAACATGAAACTATATCCAAAAATCATGGTTAAAATCAAAGTGGAAGTATGTTTTCCAAAATGGTTATCAAGACGTCGTTCTTTCGACTGAATTGACTACCTCTTACAAAAACGACTTGTAACTTATATTTCCGACTATAAACCAATACTTTTTCTGTTTAGATTCATAAAATATAGTTAAATATGAAACCATAGCAATTTCATTCACTCAAATCGGATTTAAAACGAAGAAGTTATGGGTAAAACAAGGTTGGAATTTTTTTTTATTGTTGTAGCTACGGAAAATATTGTAACAATTCTATACAAATCATATTCTAGCTAACTTATATTGTATTATACATGTATTCTAATGTAATCTTGAGATACCATAGACACGTATGCAAATGTTTTGACATATCATATCGACCCATGTATATATATTATTTGGAACAACCATAGACACTCTATATGCAGTAATGTTGGAGTTAGCTATACAGGGTTGAGGTTGATTCCAAAAATATATATACTTTGAGTTGTGATCTAGCCTAAGACGTGTATATCGATTTATTGAAGATCGTGTATATCGATTTATTGAAGATAATATATATCGATTTATTTCTGTACATCTAACTGTGGACAACTAGTTGTAGTTTACTAACGAGGACAGCTGACTTAATAAACTTAAAACATTAAAACGTATTAAAAATGGTGTAAATATATTTTGAACATACTTTGATATATATGTACATATTTGTTATAGGTTCGTGAATCGACCAGTGGCCAAGTCTTACTTCCCGACGAAGTAAAAATCTGTGAAAGTGAGTAATAGTCCCTCTTTTAAAATCTAATATTTTGGGATGAGAATACATACAGTTTTATAAATGTTTTACGAAATAGACACAAGTAAATGAAACTACATTATATGGGTGAATGATCGAAGCCGAATATGCCCCTTTTGCTTGGTAGCCTAAGAATTAGTAAACCGATCTACTAATTGACGTGAATCCTAAAGATAGATCTATTGGGCCTAACGAACCCCATCCAAAGTACCGGATGCTTTAGTACTTCAATGTTGTTTTTATCATGTCCGAAGGATTTTCCGGAATGATAGGGGATATTCTTATATGCATCTTGTTAATGTCGGTTACCAGGTGTTCACCATATGTGAAATGACCCGTTCATATACATTATAAACGATTCACAATAGTTGATTACATCGCAAGGTATTTGACCTCTATATGATACGTTTTACATACATTGCATTCGTTTTCAAAAGACAAACTTTCTTTACATCAAAAAATTGACGGCATGCATACCATTTCATATTACATCCAACTATAATTTACTTAATATTAATCTTGATGAACTCAATGACTCGAATGCAACGTCTTTCAAAGTATGTCATGAATGACTCCAGGTAATATCCTTAAAATGAGCTAATGCACAGCGGAAGATTTCTTTAATACCCGAGAATAAACATGCTTTAAAGTGTCAACCAAAAGGTTGGTGAGTTCATTAGTTTATCATAATCAATCATTTCCGTAATAGTAATAGACCACAAGATTTCAGTTTCCATAAATATCCATACACTCGCAAGTGTTTAAAAGTATTCTATAAGTTGTAGGCACCCGGTAACAAGCCTTAACGTTCATGTTTTACCCTCTGAAGTACACCAGATCAGGTGTGTTTAAAATAACCTCGAAGTACTAAAGCATCCCATAGTCAGGATGGGGTTTGTCAGGCCCGATAGATCTATCTTTAGGATTCGCGTCAATTAGGGTGTCTGTTCCCTAATTCTTAGATTACCAGACTTAATAAAAAGGGGCATATTCGATTTCGATAATTCAACAATAGAATGTAGTTTCACGTACTTGTGTCTATTTTGTAAATCATTTATAAAACCTGCATGTATTCTCATCCCAAAAATATTAGATTTTAAAAGTGGGACTATAACTCACAATACTGTATTTCGTAGCAATTATGTATATGACGGCACTGAACAAGTGCAGGGTTTGTCTCGGATTCACGAACGTATCAATATTGTGATTCAATATTGCAGGAAAGTACGTAGACGCAACGAAAATGATAAACGTTAGGTTGACCTCACGAGCAATACCCTCGATTAATACCCATAACCTCCATAGCTATAACCCATAATTTCCTTAGCTCTATCCCGTTTGAAAACTTATTTTGAAATCGTCTGAGTATAACTCTGTCGTTGTATTTTAAGTATACTAATAATATCTTGAAATAATACAAAGAAAATATATATATGTAATTCGATTGAGAGAGTTTAGAGAAATATATTTTCAAGTTTCTATGAAAAATGAAACCTATTGAATTCTATTTATAATAGATTTTTGAATTATTAAAGTAAATTATTAAAGTATGAATTATTAAAGTGAATTATTAAAGTATGAATTATTAAAGTGAATTATAAATTGAATTATTAAAGTATGAATTATTAAAGTGAATTATTAAAGTATGAATTATTAAAGTGAATTATTAAAGTAAATTATTAAAGTATGAATTATTAAAGTGGATTATTAAAGTATGAATTATTAAAGTAAATTATTAAAGTATGAATTATTAAAGTTAAAGTAAAGTAAAAGTAAAGTAAAGGTAAAGTTAAAGTATAGTAAAAGTATAAAAACTATGTATGTATAATACGCGTATAAATATATATAATATTAATTTAAATCGTTATATATATTTAATAAAATAAAATATAAATATCGTTATCTTTATCATACTGGTTAAGTAATAAGTTGTCAAAAGTGATTCTAGATATTTATAAAAGTTATATACGTTTTAATAATAAAGTTCTTTTTAAATTGAAAACGTCTTTGTACGTTTGAAAATAGATTAATAGAATATTATGGAAACCAATTCTCCACTAACTTTTGTCTAACTTTCAGAAATGACACTTTATGTTTTTATTTATAAATAGCTTTACAAATTATTCTAAATATCGTTAAGAGGAATAGATTTTCTCAAATCACAGTGGACCTCTCAATAGAGACTTGTAATCATAATTCAATGTTTCTGATAATTCAATCATTTAATATATTTTTTTTAATTTCGTCAAAAATCATATTGAAACAAATACGTTCGGGTAAAGTATTATACGTTTAATACTTTATTAATATTCTCAAGTTATAATATATATATACATATACATATCTATTTATATATAACGGTTCGTGAATCATCAGAATTTGGTCGAGGTTATAATGAATGTATGAACACAGTTTAAAATTCTTAAGATTTAACTTAACAAACTTTGCTTATCGTGTCGGAATAATATAAAGATTAAAGTTTAAATTTGGTCGGAAATTTTCGGGTCGTCACAGTACCTACCCGTTAAAGAAATTTCGTCCCAAAATTTGATCGAGGTCGTCATGGCTAACAATAAGAATGTTATTATGATGAATATAAGTTGATTCATAGGGTTTTATCGTGATTGAGAAATATGGATAAAATAATTCGATTACTCGAAACGTATGAGTGAAGCTATCGTAAAAGAGTGAAATGAGAAAATAGGGATTCGTCTTATATTTTGACATCATTACGGTTGATCTCCGGATTAAAGAAAATCTTTGTAATCTATATAGGATTTGATTCTTCGGTGATTAAGGAAATTATGATCCTCTTCGATTTAATGCGATGATTCATCTCGATTTTTCTGTCGGATATTTCACTATAAATCCACCTCTTTCATTTCCTTATAATTCACACCTTCTATTCTTTCTCCCTCAATTCTTACTTTAAAATTATTTGTCAATACGCTTCATCCAGTGCTGATTCTTGATATACTCCTCACTTTCATATCTATCGCTCTTCTTTTTCATCTGCCTCTGGAAGAATCTATTTACTTCTACTATACTCTTGGTTTTATAGTATTTTTAGTTCTCCCGTGTCTTTATATTGCTATATGCATTGATATATACGGTTTGTGATTTCTGGGTTGTTGTTGGGTTTTATATCTTCCCTTATATTTCAAAGTCCTTGCTTCTTCTATAATCATTGTCATCCACAGTTAATGCTCTCTTCTATTTGCTATGATTTATACTCCCATTTCTAGTTCGGAGCTTTGTCCTTTCGTTTCTTCTTCTTGCGATTAAGCACCGCTTGTAATGGTCCAGAATTCGCAGATATAAATTTCGGAATGAACATTGTTAATGTTCTAGGAATGAAATTGTAATGGCACGATCTTGACTTGTCAAATTACCAGAATACCTCGAAAAAGGCCGAATCATCAAGAAATATTTTCTTGATATTTAGAGATCAAAGAGAATACAAGAGTCGTGTAACATAGCACATGATGACATTATGATCTGTGAATCATCATGTTCCATTTAGAAACTCAGCATGAATTACTGTAATATAATCACGTTGATCAAGTGTCATTATATTATACTAGTTCGTGCTTCAGTTCCCAACACTACTTCAAAAATATTCCTTTTTTAAATTCGAAAGTTTCAGAATTTAGAAACTAAAATAGTTTCTTTTATGATGTAATACAGACAGCACGAAGAGGTAAATGATTTTAGATAAGAATAATTATGGAAATATCTTCAGAAATATGGAGGATATTTATAATGAAAGATACGATGATATCTTAGAATGTCTAATATCAGAGGATGATGAAGGATATTATCCGCAGGGGTTTAGAGTCAGGAGCAAGGTATTTGTTAATGACTTCAGCAAGTACTAAATCATTTGGATTCTTTGAAGGCAGGTTCAGCCTTTGTGATTTGTCCACAGCCTCCTTCATACTTTGCTCAATCCGTTTTCCAGTTCCAAAGCTTCTCTTTTTCTGAGCTTTGCCAATATACTATCCTTTATCATCCAACTTTTTACTGTTAAGGTCATTTACAGTTTTTGCTGCTTCATCAGCATTTTTCAAAATTTCGAGAACTGGTTCGCAGTTTAGGGTGTTTTTCAGAAACTTCACATTCAAAGTATATAAGTCCAGAAGATAGACACATATAATTGTTGGCGTAGACATGCTGCGAGACTTCAAAATACTGATTGCTAATTTCTGATGATTCGTATGGCAATTCTCGTTACAAGATGCAGATGAGTAAATGATGGGGTTTTGATAAATATAAAGATTTTTCAGAAATTCAAAGATCAATGAAGTTGTTAATAAGTTTACTGCTAATGTGGCGAGATATGAAAGGTTCCCCGATAATAATGATGAAGGGGTAATCATTATAATAAGGCTTATTCGAATGAACAATTGAAGTTGGTTTGCTGGAGCTGTGACAAAACTGTCTATTTTGAAACGGAATTGAAAAGTTATTTTAGCTAGTAAATGCCAAAGGGTCTAACACGGATACGTGTCGAACTATGACTTGGGTTTTGAGAGTTTTTCAGGTGTATAACTGTGGGTAACATGTGGTTGGATCATCATCTCAATTGTTCCTTAGTTGAAGTGTCTTCAGGAATTTCGAAGGGTTTGAGCACATATTGTAATCGTTAATACATATGATGTTCTAACACAGTTTTGAAGTCAAAGTATAGCTTTGAAAGATATAGGAATTTAAGAGTGATGATACTGGTTATATTTCGAATTGAATTATGCGATTTCAAAATCAGAATATGTAATTGAATTTGAATGAGTATGATTGTTTTGATTTATATGAAAGAATGGATATTGTTGTGAAAGTAGGGAGTATAGTTGATGATTTGCTGAATCAGATTCGAAGAATGTAATGTATTAATTGTGAATTTATATATCTCTCGGGTATTACCTACCCGTTAAAAAAAATATCACAATTAATATTTTGTACAAAAGAATTTTATTACAGTCTTTATGGAAATATATGTGTATATTTCTTCAGATGTAATATAGATTTAATGAGTTAATATTAAATTAAACTCACTTGATTTATGGTTAAGGCTAGGATAGATAATTTCTAAACTTTAGAAATTACATAATCGTTATAGAATGTTTTCCCAATGAAGTTATGAATCAATAGTTCATCGTTGTGGTATTCCTTAGTATCTACAGGGCGTATGACGTCGATGTTCATGGGACAGATTGTGAAGTTGAGGTTTGCGATGCGGTTGTTGTTGGTGGTGGTAATGGTACTGTTGATGTTGTTGATGGTGGTACTGGTTATGTTGCTGGTGCTGCTGCTGGTGTTTGTAACCTTTGCACCATATTCTCCAAAGCCACTACCCGAGCGCGAAGCTCGTTGACTTCTTCTATTACACCGGGGTGATTGTCGGTTCGGACGAGTGGATAAATAAGATCTAGAATTTGGTGTAGTATATAATCATTCCGAGATACTCTGGAAATGAGAGAGAAAATGGTGTTTCGAACAGGTTCGCCGGTAAGTGCTTCAGGTTCTTCGCCAAGAGGGCAATGTGGTGGATGGAAAGGATCACCTTCTTCTTGTCTCCAATGATTAAGGAGGCTACGAACCCATCCCCAATTCATCCAGAATAGATGATGACTAATTGGTTGATCCATTCCGGTCACACTGCTTTCGGAACTTGAGTGGGATTCCATTTTGAAATCCGAGGAACTTGAACTGATGACGAATTCCATTTCGTATGATTTGATAAAGGATTTTTCGATATGAAATGATTTTCCGGCTATCGGGTGATATTCTAATTATATAGAGCAAAAGGTTTCATAGATTACGGAGGAATTTACGGAATATGTTAGGCAAAGTTTACGGTAATAGATACGATAAGATATGATTTAGCAGATACGCTAAGATATGAATTTTGTCTATACACTATTCATGCAATCAATGCAGCAAGACGTGTCTAGACTAAGAATGATAAGCAGGTAATTTTCTAAGGATGGTAAGTAGATGATTTTCGACTAAAAATGATAAACAAAACTTTTGACATGCAGACACGGTCGAAGTCCAGACTCACTAATGTATCTTATAAACTATCAGTTAGACACACTAATGCAAGACCTGGTTCGCTAAGACCACCGCTCTGATACCAACTGAAATGACCCGTTCATATACATTATAAACGATTCACAATAGTTGATTACATCGCGAGGTATTTGACCTCTATATGATATGTTTTACAAACATTGCATTCGTTTTCAAAAGATAAACTTTCTTTACATCAAAAATTGACGGCATGCATACCATTTCATATTACATCCAACTATAATTGACTTAATATTAATCTTGATGAACTCAATGACTCGAATGCAACATCTTTCAAAGTATGTCATGAATGACTCCAGGTAATATCCTTAAAATGAGCTAATGCACAGTGGAAGATTTCTTTAATACCTGAGAATAAACATGCTTTAAAGTGTCAACCAAAAGGTTGGTGAGTTCATTAGTTTATCATAATCAATCATTTCCGTAATAGTAATAGACCACAAGATTTCAGTTTCCATAAATATCCATACACTCGCAAGTGTTTAAAAGTATTCTATAAGTTGTAGGCACCCGGTAACAAGCCTTAACGTTCATGTTTTACTCTCTGAAGTACACCAGATCAGGTGTGTTTAAAATAACCTCGAAGTACTAAAGCATCCCATAGTCAGGATGGGGTTTGTCAGGCCCAATAGATCTATCTTTAGGATTCGCGTCAATTAGGGTGTCTGTTCCCTAATTCTTAGATTACCAGACTTAATAAAAAGGGGCATATTCGATTTCGATAATTCAACCATAGAATGTAGTTTCACGTACTTGTGTCTATTTTATAAATCATTTATAAAACCTGCATGTATTCTCATCCCAAAAATATTAGATTTTAAAAGTGGGACTATAACTCACAATACTGTATTTCGTAGCAATTATGTATATGACGGCACTAAACAAGTGCAGGGTTTGTCTCGGATTCACGAACGTATCAATATTGTGATTCAATATTGCAGGAAAGTACGTAGACGCAACGAAAATGATAAACGTTAGGTTGACCTCACGAGCAATACCCTCGATTAATACCCATAACCTCCATAGCTATAACCCATAATTTCCTTAGCTCTATCCCGTTTGAAAACTTATTTTGAAATCATCTGAGTATAACTCTGTCGTTGTATTTTATGTATACTAATAATATCTTGAAATAATACAAAGAAAATATATATATGTAATTCGATTGAGAGAGTTTAGAGAAATATATTTTCAAGTTTCTATGAAAAAATGAAACCTATTGAATTCTATTTATAATAGATTTTTGAATTATTAAAGTGAATTATTAAAGTATGAATTATTAAAGTGAATTATTAAAGTATGAATTATTAAAGTGAATTATTAAAGTGAATTATTAAAGTATGAATTATTAAAGTGAATTATTAAAGTATGAATTATTAAAGTGAATTATTAAAGTGAATTATTAAAGTATGAATTATTAAAGTGGATTATTAAAGTATGAATTATTAAAGTGAATTATTAAAGTATGAATTATTAAAGTTAAAGTAAAGTAAAAGTAAAGTAAAGGTAAAGTTAAAGTATAGTAAAAGTATAAAAACTATGTATGTATAATACGCGTATAAATATATATAATATTAATTTAAATCGTTATATATATTTAATAAAATAAAATATAAATATCGTTATCTTTATCATACTGGTTAAGTAATGAGTTGTCAAAAGTGATTCTAGATATTTATAAAATTAAGTAATGAGTTGTCAAAAGTGATTCTAGATATTTATAAAAGTTATATACGTTTTAATAATAAAGTTCTTTTTAAATTGAAAACGTCTTTGTACGTTTGAAAATAGATTAATAGAATATTATAGAAACCAATTCTCCACTAACTTTTGTCTAACTTTCATAAATGACACTTTATGTTTTTATTTATAAATAGCTTTACAAATTATTCTGAATATCGTTAAGAGGAATAGATTTTCTCAAATCATAGTGGACCTCTCAATAGAGACTTGTAATCATAATTCAATGTTTCTGATAATTCAATCATTTAATATATATTTTTTAATTTCATCAAAAATCATATTGAAACAAATACGTTCGGGTAAAGTATTATACGTTTAATACTTTATTAATATTCTCAAGTTATAATATGTATATACATATACATATCTATTTATATATAACGGTTCGTGAATCGTCAGAATTTGGTCGAGGTTATAATGAATGTATGAACACAGTTTAAAATTCTTGAGATTTAACTTAACAAACTTTGCTTATCGTGTCGGAATAATATAAAGATTAAAGTTTAAATTTGGTCAGAAATTTTCGGGTCGTCACAATATGAATGAATTTTATCTCTATGTATGGGATGTATATTGAAATATGACATCTTATGGTCTATTATTATGATTTGATAATATATAGGTTAAACCTATAACTCACCAACATTTTTGTTGACGTTTTAAGCATGTTTATTCTCAGGTGATTATTAAGAGCTTTCGCTGTTGCAAACTAAAATAAGGACAAGATTTAGAGTCCATGCTTGTATGATATTATGTAAAAACTGCATTCAAGAAACTTATTTTTGATGTAATATATTCTTATTGTAAACCATTATGTAATGGTCGTGTGTAAACGGTATATTTTAGATTATCATTATTTGATAATCTACGTAATGCTTTTTAAACCTTTATCGATAAAATAAAGGTTACAGTTGTTTTAAAAATGAATGCAGTCTTTGAAAAACGTCTCATATAGAGGTCAAAACCACGCGACAAAATCAATTAATATGGAACGTTTATAATCAATATGAACGGGACATCTCAGTTGGTATCCGAGCATTGGTCTTAGAGAACCAGAAGATTGCATTAGTGTGTCTTACCAAGTTTGTTAGGATGCATTAGTGAGTCTGAACTTCGACCGTGTTTTTCTTCAAAAACGATTGCTTAACATTTTTTAGTTGTTGGAAACTATATATTATTAACATATAAATATTATGTGTTATATTAATGTCTTAACGTGTTTGATATTGTGTGATAGATGTCTACCTCTAGTACAAATCCCATTGATTCACCTAATAATAATGAAGAGTCAAATATATTTTGGGAAGATTCAGAAATTCTCGAAGAGGAACCTGAAGAGGAGGAACCGGAAGAGGAGGAACCAGAAGAAGAGGAACCAGAAGAGGAGGAATCGGAAGAGGAGGAACCAGAAGAAGAAGAGGTTCCGGAGGAAGAAATATTGATACCTATAGTAAATCGATTAAATAAAAGAAAATCCTCAACCAACGGACCAAAGTTAATAATGGTCAATGGTGTTTCCGCCGAGGAAGCAAAATATTGGGAAGATTACCAATTTTCTGATGAATCGGATCCCGATGAGGATTCCGATGATGTTCTAGAAATTACCTCGACCCAATTTAATAAAGCGAAAGAAAATAATAAAGGAAAAGGTATAAAAAAAGAGAAACCCGATTCCAACCCCGATGAACTTTATATGTATCGGCAAAATCTGTATTTCCTAAAATGTAACAATGACCCGGGAACCTCTAAACCACCAGGTTTTTCTAAACCATTATGGAAAATGATGGCTCGTAATAGAGGAACACCATATATTCCTAGAAAATTAGGAAAATGAACCAAGTCCAAAGAAGAAGAAACCAGTGATTCCGATTAGAGGGTTGTAATCATGTTGTGTATTATATGTATTGTAGTGTGCTTGTACTTTTATGTTCTATGTAAAAATTGCTTGTATTGTTTGTTAATTATCTTTTACGAATCTAATCCTTGTCTATTTTACAGTATAAAAACAAAATGGACGTTAAGGGTAGACAACCGAATATTTTAGAAGATCTACCAGAGGATATGATTGAGGAAATCTTGTCTAGAGTCGGTTAGAATTCATCAGCACAATTAATTATGGCAAAATTAACTTGTCAAACATTTGAAAGACTTTCCAAAAATGCCTTAGTTTATAAAAGGCTTTCCTTTGATAGGTGGGGTATATCACATTGGGAAGACCGTAAGTTACGCCGTGTTTTCTTTAGAGCGTTAAATGCGGGGAACCCAAATGCAATTTTACACTACGGGTTAAGAACCTATTTTGACTCAACATATCCCAACATAGGATTTCGTGAATTAGAAAGAGCTTCTAACATGCAACATAAAGAAGCATGTTATGCTTACGGGTTAGTGATGTTCGCTTCTTACCAAAGTGAGAAAAAGAACATAGGATTGCAACTTTTAAATAAAACCTTCCCACAAGTGACGGATTCCGTAGTTGGGGTGAGAAACAAGGTTTTTAGATTATTACGGGGCTGTTGGACATTACGAAACCCTCGTCCTTTTGACGACATTACAACATGCTGCCTAGCCAATGGTCATAACGGTTATTTTCCACAAGACCAAGGATGGGAAGTCGTCTTAGTAAAACCAGAATGCATGACTTGTTTCTGGACTTATGAATTACGTGTCTTTATTTCCTTTGCTGAACAACTTGCGTATTAACTAGGTTTATCTTCAAAACTGTCCTGTATCAAAGTGTACTATATTTCATGTTATATGTAATATAGCGAAGTTGTAAGTTTGAAGAATATTTGTATGTGATATATTATTATAATCAGTTTTTCATATGGAATTGTAGTAGTTGAATTGTATATTAGCTACTAAGTATGAACTTAACGGGTAGGTAGTACCCGAATTTAAACTTATAAAATGCTAATATGAAGAAAAAGCATTTATAAATGAGTTCATATTATGATACGAAATACTATTGACTACTCTTAATATTCTGTATGATTAACTCGATTCAGTTGGCTATTTTGAAGGAAATGGCACCGACTACTCGACACACCATGAATATGAGCGAAGAGGAATTTCGTACCTTTCTTGCTGCAAACATAGCCGCAGTACAGGCTGCGCTACATACCAACAATAACTCTGAATCTAGCAATGCAGCTAACGGCGCAAGAAATCGTGTAGGATGCTCCTACAAAGAATTCACTGCCTGCAAACCTTTGGAATTTGATGGAACCGAAGGACCAATTGGATTGAAACGGTGGACTGAGAAAGTCGAATTGGTGTTTGCCATAAGTAAGTGTACTAAAGAGGACAAAGTTAAGTACGCTACGCATACCTTCACAGGTACTGCGTTAATGTGGTGGAACTCCTATCTTGAACAGGTAGGACAAAATACTGCTTACGCACTACCATGGTCGGCATTCAAGCAATTGATGAACGAGCAGTACCGTCCTAGAAACGAAGTTAATAAACTCAAGGCAGAACTTAGAGAGTTACGAACACAAGGGTTCGACGTTACCACATATGAACGATGATTCACAGAGTTGTGCCTATTATGTCTGGTAGCATTCGAAGATGAAGAAGAGAAGATCGACGCATTTGTAAAAGGGTTACCAGTTAGGATCCAAGAAGATGTGAGTTCACATGAGCCCGCTTCTATACAGAAGGCAAGTCGAATGGCTCATAAACTCATAAATCAGATTTAGGGAAGAATTAAAGAACAGGCAGCTGAAGAAGCCAACACAAAACAACTCAAGAGGAAGTGGGAGGAAAACGGTGACAAGAGTCACCAGTACAACAACAATAATTACAACCAAAATGGCAACAACTATCCCAACAACCGCAACAACAATCACTACAATAACCGCAATTCTAACAATAACTACAACAAACAGCCTAACAACAACAACTACAACAATCGTTTCAACAATAATAACAATCCTAACAATAACCTCAGTAACAACAATGGCAACAAAAACCAAAAATAGCCATGTCATAGGTGTGAAGAAAATCATCAGGGGTTTTGCACGACATTTTGCAACAGGTGTAAAAGAAATGGTCACAGCGCGACAAAGTGTGAGGTCTACGGACCAAAGTTTAACAGAACTAAAGGAACAAATAATGTCGGAACAATTAATGCCAAAACGAATAGTGTCGGAGCAAGTAATACCAACGCTGTTTGTTATAAATGTGAAAAACCAGGCCACATTATTAGAAATTGCCCGAATCAGGGGAATACTAATGGGCAGGGCCGTGGAAGAGTTTTCAATATTAATGCGGCAGAAGCGCAGGAAGACCCGGAGCTTATTACGGGTACATTTCTTATTGATGATAAATCTGCTTATGTTTTATTTGATTCGGGTGCGGATAGAAGCTATATGAGTAGAGAATTTTGTGTTAAATTAAGTTGCCCATTGACGCCTTTGGATAATAAATTTTTACTCGAATTAGCAAATGGTAAATTAATTTCAGCAGATAATATATGTCGGGATAGAGAAATTAAACTGGGTGATGAAACGTTTAAGATTGATTTAATACCAGTCGAGTTAGGGAGTTTGATGTAATAATTGGCATGGACTGGTTGAAGAAGGTAAGAGCAGAGGTCATTTGTTACAAAAATGCGATTCGCATTATGCGTGAAAAAGGAAAACCTTTAATGGTGTACGGAGAAAAGAACAACGCTAAATTAAATCTTATTAGTAGTTTGAAGGCGCAAAAACTAATAAGAAAAGGTTGTTACGTCATTCTAGAACACATCGAGGAAGTTAAACCTGAAGAAAAGAACATTAGTGATGTTCCCGTCGCAAAAGAATTTTCCGATGTATTTTCGAAAGAATTACCGGGATTACCCCCACATCGATCCGTTGAATTTCAAATAGACCTTGTACCAAGAGCTGCACCAATAGCTCGTGCTCCATACAGACTCGCACCCAGCGAAATGAAAGAATTACAAAGTCAGTTACAGGAACTTTTAGAGCGTGGTTTCATTCGACCAAGCACATCACCATGGGGAGCTCCTGTTTTGTTTGTCAAGAAGAAAGATGGTACATTCAGATTGTGTATCGACTACTGAGAGTTGAACAAACTTACCATCAAGAACCGCTTCCCACTACCGAGAATCAAAGACTTATTTGATCAACTACAAGGCTCGTCTGTTTATTCGAAGATCGATTTACGTTCTGGATATCATCAAATGCGGGTGAAGGAGGATGATATTCCAAAGACTGCTTTTAGGACGCGTTACGGTCATTACGATTTTATGGTTATGCAGTTTGGATTGACTAACGCACCAGCTGTGTTCATGGACCTCATGAACCGGGTGTGTGGGCCATATCTTGACAAGTTTGTCATTGTTTTCATTGATGACATACTTATTTACTCGAAGAATTATCAAGAGCACGAAGAACATTTGAGAAAAGTGCTAGAGTTGCTGAGAAAAGAAAAACTGTACGCTAAGTTTTCATAGTGTGCATTTTGGTTGGAAGAAGTTCAATTCCTCAGTCACATAGTGAACAAAGAAGGTATTCAGGTGGATCCAGCAAAGATTGAAACCGTTGAAAAGTGGAAAACCCCAAAAACTCCGAAACACATACGCCAGTTTTTAGGACTAGCTGGTTACTACAGAAGGTTCATCCAAGACTTTTCCAGAATAGCAAAACCCTTGACCGCATTAACGCATAAAGGGAAGAAATTTGAATGGAAAGATGAACAAGAAAAAGCATTTCAATTGTTAAAGAAAAAGTTAACTACGGCACCTATATTGTCATTACCTGCAGGGAATGATGATTTTGTGATATATTGTGACGCCTCAAAGCAAGGTCTCGGTTGTGTATTAATGCAACGAACGAAAGTAATTGCTTATGCGTCCAGACAATTGAAGATTTACGAACAGAATTATACGACGCATGATTTGGAATTAGGCGCGGTTATTTTTGCATTAAAGACTTGGAGGCACTGCTTATATGGGGTCAAAAGAATTATATATACCGACCACAAAAGTCTTCAACACATATTTAATCAGAAACAACTGAACATGAGGCAGTGCAGGTGGATTGAATTTTTCAATGATTACGACTTTGAGATTCATTACCACCCAGGGAAGGCAAATGTGGTAGCTGACGCCTTGAGCAGAAAGGACAGAGAACCCATTCATGTAAAATCTATGAATATAATGATTCATACTAATCTTACTACTCAAATAAAGGAGGCGCAACAAGGAGTTTTAAAAGAGGGAAACTTAAAAGATGAAATACCCAAAGGATTGGAGAAGTATCTTAATATTCGGGAAGACGGAACCCGGTATAGGGCTGAAAGGATTTGGGTACCAAAATTTGGAGATATGAGAGAAATGGTATTTAAAGAAGCTCATAAAACCAGATACTCAATACATCCTGGAGCGGGGAAGATGTACAAGGATCTCAAGAAACATTTTTGGTGGCCGGGTATGAAAGCCGATGTTGCTAAATACGTAGGGGAATGTTTGACGTGTTCTAAGGTCAAAGCAGAGCATCAGAAACCATCAGGTCTACTTCAACAACCCGAAATCCCGAAATGGAAATGGGAAAATATTACCATGGATTTCATCACTAAATTGCCAAGGACTGCAAGTGGTTTTGATACTATTTGGGTAATAGTTGATCGTCTCACCAAATCAGCACATTTCCTGCCAATAAGAGAAGATGACAAGATGGAGAAGTTAGCATGACTGTATTTGAAGGAAGTCGTCTCCAGACATGGAATACCAATCTCTATTATCTCTGATAGGAGTGGCAGATTTATTTCAAGATTCTGGCAGACATTAAAGCAAGCATTAGGAACTCGTCTAGACATGAGTACTGCCTATCATCCAAAAACTGATGGGCAGAGTGAAAGGACGATACAAATGCTTGAAGACATGCTACGAGCATGTGTTATTGATTTCGGAAACAGTTGGGATCGACATCTACCGTTAGCAGAATTTTTCTACAACAACAGCTACCATTCAAGCATTGAGATGGCGCCATTTGAAGCACTTTATGGTAGAAAGTGCAGGTCTCCGATTTGTTGGAGTGAAGTGGGGGATAGACAGATTACAGGTCCGGAGATAATACAAGAAACTACCGAGAAGATCATCCAAATTCAACAACGGTTGAAAACCGCCCAAAGTCGACAAAAGAGCTACGCTGACATTAAAAGAAAAGATATAGAAATTGAAATTGGAGAGATGGTCATGCTTAAGGTTGCACCTTGGAAAGGCGTTGTTCGATTTGGTAAAAGAGGGAAATTAAATCCAAGGTATATAGGACCATTCAAGATTATTGATCGTGTCGGACCAGTAGCTTACCTACTTGAATTACCACAACAACTCGCGGCTGTACATAACACTTTCCATGTCTCAAATTTGAAGAAATATTTTGCTAAAGAAGATCTCACTATTCCGTTAGAAGAAATCCAAATCAATGAAAAACTTCAATTCGTCGAAGAACCCGTCGAAATAATGGATCGTGAGGTTAAAAGACTTAAGTAAAACAAGATACCAATTGTTAAAGTTCGATGGAATGCTCGTAGAGGACCCGAGTTCACCTGGGAATGAGAAGATCAGATGAAGAAGAAATACCCGCACTTATTTCCAGAAGATACGTCAACACCTCCAACTGCTTAAAATTTCGGGACGAAATTTATTTAACGGGTAGGTACTGTAGTGACCCAAAATTTTCCATGTTTATATATATTAAATGAAATTGATATTTACATAATTAAGTGTTTCCAACATGTTAAGCAATCAAACTTGTTAAGACTTGATTAATTAAAATAGGTTTCATATAGACAATTGACCACCCAAGTTGACCGGTGATTCACGAACGTTAAAACTTGTAAAAACTATATGATGACATATATATGATTATATATATAGTTAACATGATATTATGATAAGTAAGTATCTCATTAGGTATTTTAACAATGAGTTATACACATAAAATTGAGTTTATTGATTTAAGAAACTCGAAACGATATATATAACGATTATCGTTATAACAACGTCTTACTAAACGCATATGAATCATATTAAGATATTGATACACTATGTTTAATCATGATAAATGATAAGTAAACATGTCATTATGTATATTAACAATGAACTACATATGTAAAAACAAGACTACTAACTTAAGGATTTCGAAACGAGTCATATATGTAACGATTATCGTTGTAACGACATTTAAATGTGTATATATCATATTAAGATATATTAATATATCATAATATCATGATAATATAATAATTTAACATCTCATTAGATATAATAAACATTGGGTTAACAACATTTAACAAGATCGTTAACTTAAACGTTTCAAATCAACATTTACATGTAACGACTAACGATGATTTAACGACTCAGTTAAAATGTATATACATGTAGTGTTTTAATATGTATTCATACACTTTTTAAAGACTTCAAGACACTTATCAAAATACTTCTACTTAACAAAAATGCTTAAAATTACATCCTCGTTCAGTTTCATCAACAGTTCTACTCGTATGCACCCGTATTCGTACTCGTACAATACACAACTTTTAGAAGTATGTACTATTGGTATATACACTCTAATGATCAGCTATTTGCAGCCCATGTGAGTCACCTAACACATGTGGGAACCATCATTTGGCAACTAGCATGAAATATCTCATAAAATTACAAAAATATTAGTAATCATTCATGACTTATTTACATGAAAACAAAATTACATATCCTTTATATCTAATCCATATACCAACGACCGAAAACACCTACAAACACTTTCATTCTTCATTTTTCTTCATCTAATTGATCTCTCTCAAGTTCCATCTTCAAGTTCTAAGTGTTCTTCATAAATTCTACAAGTCCTAGTTTCATAAAATCAAGAATACTTCCAAGTTTACTAGCTCACTTCCAATCTTGTAAAGTGATCATCCAGCCTCAAGAAATCCTTGTTGTTTACAGTAATATATGTTTCCAAATCAAGGTAATACTCATATACAAATTTTGATTCAATTCCTATAACTATAACTATCTTAATTCGAGTGATAATCTTACTTGATCTTGTTTTCGTGTCATGATTCTACTTCAAGAACTTTCAAGCCATCCAAGATCCTTTGAAGCTAGATCATTTCTTTTCACTTCCAGTAGGTTTACCTACTAAACTTGAGGTATTAATGATGTTCATAACATCATTCAATTCATACATATAAAACTATCTTATTCGAAGATTTGAACATGTAATTACTAGAACATAGTTTAGTTAATTCTAAACTTGTTCGCAAACAAAAGTTAATCATTCTAACTTAACTTTTAAAATCAACTAAACACATGTTCTATATCTATATTATATGCTAACTTAATGATTTAAAACCGAAAAACACGAAAAACACCGTAAAACCGGATATACGCTATCGTAGTAACACCGCGGGCTGTTTTGGGTTAGTTAATTAAAAATTATGATAAACTTTGATTTAAAAGTTGTTCTTCTGGGAAAATAATTTTTCTTATGAACATGAAACTATATTCAAAAATCATGGTTAAACTCAAAGTGGAAGTATGTTTTCCAAAATGGTCATCAAGACGTCGTTCTTTCGACTGAAATGACTACCTCTTACAAAAATGACTTGTAACTTATATTTACGACTATAAACCTATACTTTTTATATTTAGATTCATAAAATAGAGTTCAATATGAAGCCATAGCAATTTGATTCACTCAAATCGGATTTAAAATGAAGAAGTTATGGGTAAAACAAGATTGGATTTTTTTTTATTGTTGTAGCTACGGGAAATATTGTAACAATTCTATACAAATCATATCCTAGCTAACTTATATTGTATTATACATGTATTCTAATGTAATCTTGGGATACCATAGACACGTATGCAAATGTTTTGACATATCATATCGACCCATGTATATATATTATTTGGAACAACCATAGGCACTCTATATGCAGTAATGTTGGAGTTAGCTATACAGGGTTGAGGTTGATTCCAAAAATATATATACTTTGAGTTGTGATCTAGCCTGAGACGTGTATACATTGGGTCGTGGATTGATTCAAGATAATATATATCAATTTATTTCTGTATATCTAATTGTGGACAACTAGTTGTAGGTTACTAACGAGGACAGCTGACTTAATAAACTTAAAACATTAAAACGTATTAAAAATGGTGTAAATATATTTTGAACATACTTTGATATATATGTACATATTTGTTATAGGTTCGTGAATCGACCAGTGGCCAAGTCTTACTTCCCGATGAAGTAAAAATCTGTGAAAGTGAGTTATAGTCCCACTTTTAAAATCTAATATTTTGGGATGAGAATACATGCAGTTTTATAAATGTTTTACGAAATAGACACAAGTAATTAAAACTACATTATATGGGTGAACGATCGAAGCCGAATATGCCCCTTTTGCATGGTAGCCTAAGAATTAGTAAACTGATCTACTAATTGACGCAAATCCTAAAGATAGATCTATTGGGCCTAACGAACCCCATCCAAAGTACCGGATGCGTTAGTACTTCGATGTTGTTTTTATCATGTCCGAAGGATTTCCCGGAATGATAGGGGATATTCTTATATGCATCTTGTTAATGTCGGTTACCAGGTGTTCACCATATGAATGAATTTTATCTCTATGTATGGGATGTATATTGAAATATGAAATCTTGTGGTCTATTATTATGATTTGATAATATATAGGTTAAACCTATAACTCAACAACATTTTTGTTGACGTTTTAAGCATGTTTATTCTCAGGTGATTATTAAGAGCTTCCGCTGTTGCATACTAAAATAAGGACAAGATTTGGAGTCCATGCTTGTATGATATTATGTAAAAACTGCATTCAACAAACTTATTTTTGATGTAATATATTCTTATTTTAAACCATTATGTAATGGTCGTGTGTACATGGTATATTTTAGATTATCATTATTTGATAATCTACGTAATGCTTTTTAAACCTTTATCGATAAAATAAAGGTTACGGTTGTTTTAAAAATGAATGCAGTCTTTGAAAAACGTCTCATATAGAGGTCAAAACCTCGTGACGAAATCAATTAATATGGAACGTTTATAATCAATATGAACGAGACATTTCAAGTGATTTACGACTTTGAGACTTTGAGTAGAAAGGACAAAGAACCTATACGGGTAAAAGCTATGAATATATTTATTCGTACTAACCTTACTACTCAAATAAAGGAGGCACAGCAGGGAGTTGTAAAAGAAGGAAAGTTGAAGAATGAAATGCCCAAAGGATCGGAGAAACATCTTAATATTCGGGAAGACGGAACTCGGTATAGGGCTGAAAGAATTTGGGTACCAAAGTTTGGAGATGTGAGAGAAAAGGTACTTAAGGAAGCACATAAAATTAGATATTCAATACATCCCGGAGTGGGGAAGATGTACAAAGATCTCAAGAAACACTTTTGGTGGCCGGGTATGAAAGCCGATATTGCTAAATACGTAGGAGAATGTTTGACGTGTTCTAAGGTCAAAGCTGAACATCAGAAACCATCAGGTCTACTTTAACAACCTGAAATCCCAGAATGGAAATGGGAAAACATTACCATGGATTTCATTACTAAATTGCAAAGGACTGCAAGTGGTTATGATACAATTTGGGTAATAGTCGATCGTCTTACCAAGTTAACACACTTTCTGCCAATGAGAGAAGATGATAAAATGGAGAAGTTGGCGCGATTATACTTGAAGGAAGTTGTCTCCAGACATGGAATACCAGTCTCTATTATCTCAGATAGGGATGGCAGATTTGTTTCAAGATTTTGGCAGACATTGCAACAAGCATTGGGGACTCGTCTAGACATGAGTACTGCTTATCATCCATAAACTGATGGGAAAAGTGAAAGGACGATACAGACCCTTGAATACATGCTACGAGCATGTGTTATCGATTTTGGGAACAGTTGGGATCGACACCTACCGTTAGCAGAATTTTCCTACAACAATAGTTACCATTCGAGTATTGAGATGGCGCCGTTTGAAGCACTTTATGGTAGAAAGTGCAGGTCTCCAATTTATTGGAGTGAAGTGGGGGTTAGATAGATTACGGGTCCGGAGATAATTTAAGAAACTACTGAGAAGATCATCCAAATTCAACAACGATTGAAAACTGCCCAAAGTCGACAAAAGAGCTATGCGGACATTAAAAGAAAAGATATAGAATTTGAGATTGGAGAGATGGTCATGCTTAAGGTTTCATCTTGGAAAAGCGTTGTTCGATTTGGTAAACGGAGGAAACTAAATCCAAGGTACATTGGACCATTCAAGATTATAGATCGTGTCGGACCAGTAGCTTACCGACTTGACTTACCGCAATAACTCGTCGGGGTACATAATACTTTTCATGTCTCAAATTTGAAGAAATGTTTTGCTAAATAAGATCTCACCATTCCATTAGACGAGATTACAATTAACGAAAAACTACAATTCATTGAAGAACCCGTCGAAATAATGGATCGTGAGGTTAAAAGACTTAAGCAAAACAAGATACCAATTGTTAAGGTTCGATGGAATGCTCGTAGAGGACCCGAATTCGCCTGGGAGCGTGAAGATCAGATGAATCTGAAATACCCACACCTATTTCCAGAAGATGTGTCAACACCTTCAACAGCTTAAAATTTCAGGACGAAATTTATTTAACGGGTAGGTACTGTAGTGACCCGAACTTTTCCATGATTATATATTAATTGAAACTATATTTGCATGATTAAATGTTTCAAACATGTTAAGCAATCAAACTTGTTAAGACTTGATTATTTGAAATGAGTTTCATGTAGACAATTGACCACCCAAGTTGACCGGCGATTCACGAACGTTAAAATTTGTAAAAACGACATGACGATATATATATATATGGATATACATATAGTTAACATGAGATTATGATAAGTAAGTATCTCTATAAGTATATTAACAATGAGTTATATACATAAAAATGAGACTACTAAGTTAAGAAACTCGAAACAATATATATAACGATTATCGTTATTACAACGTCTTACTAAATACATATGTATCATATTAAGATATTTTTACACTATATTTAACATGATAAAATGATAATTATATATATCATTAAGTATGTTAACAATGAACCACATATGTAAAACAAGACTACTAACTTAAGAATTTTGAAACGAGGCATATATGTAACGATTATCGTTGTAACAACATTTTAATGTATATATATCATATTAAGATATATTCATACATCATAATATCTTGATAATGTAATAGTTTAACATCTCATTAGATATAATAAACAATGGGTTAACAACATTAAATGAGATCGTTAACTTAAAGGTTTCAAAACAACACTTACATGTAACGACTAACGATGACTTAACGACTCAGTTAAAATGTATATACATGTAGTGTATTTAGATGTATTAGCACACTTTTGAAAGACTTCAAGACACATATCAAAGTACTTCTACTTAAAAAAAATGTTTACAATTGCATTCTCATTCATTTTCATCAACAATTCTACTCGTATGCAACCGTATTCATACTCGTACAATACCCAGCTCCTAGACGTATATACTATTGGTATATACACATAATAATTCAGCTCTTAGCAGCCCTAGATAGTCAACAAACATGTAGAACCAATAATTAGACAACTAGCATGACTTATGAGCAAGGAAACAAAAACAAGAACTCCTTTTAACCCCCACTCACCTTCACCACTCACCACCTACTACATTTCACTTCCAATTTTCTTCCCAATTCTCTCTCAAAACACATACACTCTTCCATGAACGTTTAAGTTACTATTTTTCCAGCAAAAATCATCAAATACAAGCTTTGGTTATTACCTATAATCATCATAAAAATATTTACTCAAGAACACATCAAGAACACTTCCAAGTTTACAAGTTTACTTCCAAGTTTCCTAATACATTCCAAGCAATCATCTAAGATCAAGAAACCTTTATTATTTACAGTAGGTTATCTTTCTAAATCAAGGTAATATTCATATTCAAGCTTTGATTCAATATCTATAACTATAACTATCTTAATTCGAGTAATAATCTTACTTGAACTTGTTTTTGTGTCATGATTCTATTTCAAGAACTTCCAAGCCATCAAAGATCCTTTGAAGCTCAAGTTATTTTTTCATCATTTCCAGTAGGTTTACCTACTAAACTTTAGGTAGTAATGATGTTCATAACATCATTCGATTCATATATATATAAAACTACCTTATTCGAAGGTTTAAACTTGTAATCACTAGAACATAGTTTAGTTAATTCTAAACTTGTTCGCAAACAAAAGTTAATCCTTCTAACTTGACTTTTAAAATCAACTAAACACATGTTCTATATCTATATGATATGCTAACTTAATGATTTAAAACCTGAAAACACGAAAAACACCGTAAAACCGGATATACGCCGTCGTAGTAACACCGCGGGCTGTTTTGGGTTAGTTAATTAAAAACTATGATAAACTT
This sequence comes from Rutidosis leptorrhynchoides, assembly GCF_046630445.1. NCBI lineage: Eukaryota > Viridiplantae > Streptophyta > Magnoliopsida > Asterales > Asteraceae > Rutidosis > Rutidosis leptorrhynchoides. Next base: position 366,578,815 of record NC_092334.1, on the reverse strand, counting down.
TGAACATGAAACTATATCCAAAAATCATGGTTTAACTCAAAGTGGAAGTATGTTTTCCAAAATGGTCATCTAGACGTCGTTCTTTCGACTGAAATGACTACCTTTACAAAAATGACTTGTAACCTATATTTCCGACTATAAACTTATAATTTTTCTGTTTAGATTCATAAACTTAAGTTCAATATGAAACCATAGCAAATTGAATCACTCAAAACGGATTTAAAACGAAGAAGTTATGGGTAAAACAAGATTGGATATTTTTGCTTGTTGTAACTACGTGAAAATTGGTAACAAATCTATATTAATCATATCCTAGCTAACTCATATTATATTATACATGTATTCTAATATATTATGTAATCTTGGGATACCATAGACACGTATGCAAATGTTTTGACATATCATATCGACCCATGTATATATATTATTTGGAACAACCATAGACACTCTATATGCAGTAATGTTGGAGTTAGCTATACAGGGTTGAGGTTGATTCCAAAAATATATATACTTTGAGTTGTGATCTAGCCTGAGACGTGTATACACAGGGTCGTGGATTGATTCAAGATAATATATATATCGATTTATTTCTGTACATCTAACTGTGGACAACTAGGTTTAGGTTACTAACGAGGACAGCTGACTTAATAAACTTAAAATAGTAAAACGTATTAAAAATATTGTAAATATATTTTGAACATACTTTGATATATATGTACATATTTGTTATAGGTTCGTGAATCGACCAGTGGCCAAATCTTACTTCCCGACGAAGTAAAAATCTGTGAAAGTGAGTTATAGTCCCACTTTTAAGATCTATTATTTTTGGGATGAGAATACATGTAGTTTTATAAATGTTTTACAAAATAGACACAAGTGATCAAAATTACATTCTATGTTGAATTATCGAACCGAATATGCCCCTTTTGAGCTTGGTAGCCTAAGAATTGGTGTTTATTATAATTGCAACCAATTGACGCGAATCCTAAAGATAGATCTATTTGGCCCAACAAGCCTCATCCGAGTTACTGATGCTTTAGTACTTCGATTTATCATGTCCGATGAGAGTCCCGGAATGATGGGGATATTCTATATGCATCCTGTTAAGGTCGGTTACCAGGTGTTCATCATATGAATGATTTTTATGCAGATTGCATGTTGTTTATGAGAAATGGAAATATGAAATCTTGTGGTCTATTATTACGATTTGATAAATATGTAGGTTAAACCTATAACTCACCAACATTTTTGCTGACGTTTAAAGCATGTTTATTCTCAGGTGATTATTAAGAGCTTCCGCTGTTGCATGCTAATTTATGGACAAGAGTTGGAGTCAGCATGCTTGTATAATATCATTTAAAAACTGCATTCGAAGACTTAAATTGATGTGTAATATTATTGTAAACCATTATGTAATAATCGTGTGAAAACGCTATATTTTAGATTATCATTATTTGATAATCGTCGTAATATTTTTAAACCTTTATCGATAAAATAAAGGTTATGGTTTGTTTTAAAATCGAATGCAGTCTTCGAAAAATGTCTCATATAGAGGTCAAAACCTCGCAACGAAATCAATTAATATGGAAGGTTTATAAATTGATATGAACGGGACATTTCAGTGGATTTTGATTAATAATAACGGGTAAATGCAGCAACAGAAGTTGCAACAAGATCGAGTACCAACACCAAACTTTTGAACAACGAACTAGATCTGGTACCTGCTAGTATAACGGGAGGGTGTGGAACAATGTCGAGCAAGAAAACCCAGCTGCTACAGAGGTTTTCAAGTGAAGTCTTTAGCTAAAACAGAAACGAAGTAGGACAGAATTATATCGTAGCTGTCGATGGTAGTTATGTGGTGTTCGAATAAAAATAGAAACAGTAAACGTAGCAGCTGTAGTAGTGGCTTCAATGGTGGTGATTAAATGGGTTCGATGGTGAAGAGGGTGGTTTTGTATGTGTTGTTTGACATAACTATCATAAAAACGAGTTTATGGTTCTGTCCCTAACAGAAGCAAGAAACAGGAATAACAGGTGCAGTAGCCTTCTTCATTTGTTGGTGTCTTGTGGTTTACATAGAATAGGCAACGAACTAAACATGATAGGGGTGGTGATTGGTTTTCGATAAGGAGAGGGAGAGATGGTGGTGGCGGTTGTTATGGTGGTTGTTCCGATTGTTATAGCAGAAGGATCATAGCAGTAGGAGTAGTGTATTTTGATTGTGATATAACAAGAAACACACAACAGACACATGGTTGTTTGTTGTGGGTCTTAACGGAAGCTTTAGCACTTGCTATGGGTTCCTTGGTTTGAGTGGCGTCAGGGAAAGGAAGCAGAAGTTTAACAACATAAATTTGATGATTGAGTGTTGCTTTTGTTGAGTTAATGATGATTGTGGTGATGATTTTGTAACAGAATTGGATACATTCAAAATAAGAGTTTTTAAAGGGTGTGTTCTTGGATGGTAAGTCAAATAGAAAGGAAAATTAAATAGAAAGAAGAAAGAGTAAAGTGGGTTGTTATGTGAGAAGATACTAAGGTCGAATAAGGTGAAGAAAGAAAAACAAAACATTATGGTCCCGGGTTGTTACATGTCATCTATCATTTACATATAATAATATAGATTATGATAAAAGCACGTACAGTAACAATTTACTTATGCAAACAAGAGAAATGATTAATTGGAACAAGAATAAGTGTAGTGGGTTTCAAAAATATAGCAAGTGGTGTTTGATAATTGTGTGGTGTTAATGTACGTATCACAATCACATATATAAATATATAGCATCAAGTTGATAGTTAGTATATATAATATAATAATAATTATAATAATATATATATTATGAATTCTCAATTCTAATTGAAAAGTGCAAGCACACAGTTAGCAGCCTCACTTTCTACCAACAGTTTAATCAGGGATAGTATTTCGTACACCATTGTTAATCAGTGGTGGATAAAAGTTCTCGAAAAAATTCCAAAATTTTAAATTAAGTATCTTTATTTATTTAGATCATTATGGTATAAAATATGGTCATTAACTATTAAATAAATATCACATTAATTATTCACTCCCAACCCCAAGTAAAATATAAAAAGTTTTAAAATTTATCAAATAGTTCCTAAATATATCTTCTAATAAGCCTAAAATTTATAGAACTTATTTTTGGATCACCGTTTATTTTAAAATAATATCAGTTTGAATTTAACTTGCTTAATATCAATCGGAACGTCAGACGAGTATTACAATCATTTAATATTTATTTTTAATATACTTTATTTATATATATAGGTATATTTTAAATAAAAATTATTATAATATCCTATTTTTATATTATTAATTTTTAATAACAACAACATATAATACTTCAAATTATATTTCGAATTATTATTTATATATACATACACACATATCTATTTACAATTAATTGTTCGTGAATCGTCGAGAATAGTCGAAGGGTAATTGAATATATGAACACGGTTCAAAATTTTTGAGACTTCAATATTACAGACTTTGCTTATCTTATCGGAAACATATAAAGATTAAGTTTAAATTTGGTCGGAAATTTCTGGGTCGTCACAGTACCTACCCGTTAAAGAAATTTCGTCCCAAAATTTGAGTGAGGTCGTCATGGCTAACAATAAAAATGTTTTCATGACGAATATGAGTTGATAAATAGAGTTTTATTACCCTAGAGTAATATGGATAAAGTAATTCTATTGCTCAGAGAGTACGAGTGAAGCTATCACAAACGAGCGAAATGAGTAAATGCAGATTCGTCTTAACCGGTGACGTAGTTACGGTTGAATTCTGAAATTCAAGGGATTTAAAGAAAATCTTCGTAATAAGATTTTATTCTTCGGTAATTAAGGAAATTAGAATCCTCTTTGGTTAAATGTGATGATCTGTCTCGATTGCTCTGTCTGATATTTCACTGTAAATCCACTCCCTTCGTTTCCTTTATATTTTGAAGTTCCATCCTTTTGTTTTCTCTTCCCGACTTTAAGTCAAGAGAATAATGGTCCATAATTCGTAGATATAGAGTTTCGAATGATCATAATGTTCTAAACAGGAAGGAATGAAATCTCACGATTTGATTTGTCAAATTACCAGAATCTCTGAGGATAGAACTATCAATAATATACTTTATCGATATGTTCGGAGGTGAAGTAGAATGAAAGAGTTGTGTAACATGGCACATGATGATGTTATGACCTGTGAATCATCACGTCCCATTAGAAGCTCAGCATGACTTACCGTAATATAATCACGTTGATCAAGTGTCATTATATTATACTAACTCATGCATCAGTTCCCAACACTACTTCAAAATCATTTATAATTTAAATTTGAAGGTTTACAGAATATAGAACTAAACAGTTTCCTTTATGGTGTAATACAGATAACGTGAAAAGATAACTGATTTCAGATAAGGATAGTTATGAAAATATCTTCAGAAATATCGAAGATATTTATGACGATATTTTAGAATTTCTAAGATCGAAGGTTTATGAAGAAAATCCTTTCGCAAGGATTTAGAATAAATAAGGAGCAAGATATTCGCCGAAGAGTTCATCAGATACAGAATCATCTGAATTCGTTAAGTACACATTTGGTCCTTGTGATTTATCCACAGTCTCCTTCATGGTTTGCTCAATCCGTTTTTCAGTTCCAAACCTTCTCTTTTTCTGAGCTTTTCCAACACATTATTCGTTATCATCAAACTTTTTAATTGTTAATGTTGTTTACAGTTTTTGCTGCTTTATCTGCATTTTTCTAAATTTTGAGAACTGATTCGTAGACTGGTTGCTTTTTAGAATTTCAGAATGGAAGATCATAATTCTAAGAGATAAATGTTATATGTATACATATAACTTTTGATATAGAAACGCTGCGAGATTCAAAATACTGATTGCTGATTTCCCGGTACTTGGTATGGCAATTCTCGTTACAAGATGCCGATGAGTTCATGATAAGACTTCAATAGATAAATATAGTGATTTGTCGAAGAGATTTAAGCCAAGGAGCAACGAGGTTTCTGGTACGTCTGCTGGTAATATGATGGAATATAAAAGGTTTCCCGATAACAATAATAGAGCACGCATATATATATCAAGGTTATAATAAGGTTGTTTCGAACGAAAAGTCGAAGTTGACTTGCTGGAGCTGTGACAAAACTGGCTATATCGAACAGGAGTTACAAAGTTATTTTCGGTAATAATAACACTAAAGGAATTAGCACAGCTACGTGTTAAGTTTACTCACTTTCCGAGAGTTTTTCAGGTGCATAACTATATGCATAAATCTTTCCTTCCGTAGATGAGATGCGGTTGGTTCATTCTCTCGATTGAGGTGTTTTTTAAGAATTATGAAAGGTTTGAACGCAGATTGTAATCGTCAAGATACAAATGAGGTTTAAAATGAAATCAAGTGGCAAACTTGAAGAATTGTTTAGTTTCATATGTTATAATTAGTATTTTAATTCATTTTAATTGTCCAATATTAGTAGTCCACAGTTGATAGTCCACAGTTAACAGTCCAATAATTCATATATAGCTTAATATATAATATTCGAATTAATTAATACGTATCGTGACCAGTATACATGTCTCAGACTCGATCACAACTCAAAGTATATATATTATTGTAGAATCAACCTCAACCCTGTATAGCAAACTCCAGCATTACCGCATATAGAGTGTCTATGGTTATTCCAAATAATATATATAGATGCGTCGATATGATATGTCAAAACCTTGTATACGTGTCCCAATATTTAAATGCATAAATAACAGTATTTAAATGACGATAAATAAAGTGCGTAAAATAAATAACAGAAATTAAATGACGATAAATAAAATTTCTAGAATTAAAATTGTGATAAAATAAATTGCGATAATTAAAATGTAATAAGGAATTAACAGCTAGCTAGGAACAGTTAGCTAGGATTTTGTTAGCGTGGATTCTTAACAAAAAAAATTTCATAGTTAATTGGTTTGTTTCTAACAGATTTTATTTGTCCAATTTTTTCTTCATTATGCCACTTGTTGGACTCTGATAGGTCAAAATCCAAATATGAAATTGAATTAAAATGGTTATTCTGTGGTGAACGGATACATATATCTGTGGATGTAAGTAGGATAGTAAATGACTGTTGAATCAGATTCGAAGAATGTACAGTGTAACTTATTAATGTGAAATCTAAATATTCCTCGGGTATTACCTACCCGTTAAAATATTTTCACCATTAACAGTTTGTACGAAAGAATTTTTAATTACAATATTTATGAAAATATATATACATATATATTTTCTTCATATATAATCATGGATTTAATGAGTTGATGTGATATTAATCTCATTTGATTTATCGTTAGAACAAGAATATATAATCTCTAAAACATTAGAGATTACATAATCGCCATACTGAACGAAGATAATTGATGTAGAACGATACGTAGAACGATACGTAGAACGATGATTATACTTGAGGTACAGAATGAGATGTTGAGGCATATATTGTTGATGGTACTGGTGCTGTTATTGATGGTACTGTTGGTGCCGGTGATGTTGTTGAAGCTGGTAAATTTTGCACCATATTCTCCAGATTGATTACTCGAGTGCGAAGTTCGTTGACTTCTTCTATTATTCCGGGATGATTGTCGGTCGGAACGAGCGGATGAATAAGGTTTAGAATTGTAGATAGAATATAATCATGTCGAGCTACTCTGGAAATGAGGCTGAAAATGGTGTTTCGGATAGGTTCACCGGTAAGTGCTTCAGGTTCTTCACCAAGAGGTGAATTCAGTTGGTGGAAAGGATCGCCTTCTTCACGTCTCCATTGATTAAGTCGACTACGAACCCATCAGATGAATTGGGGATGGCTGATTGGCTGATTCATTCTGGTGACGTTGCTTCTGGAGCTTAGGTGAACATCCATGTCAAAATAGCTGACGGGTTCCGAAGAACTTGAACTAGTGACGAGCTCCATTTCGTACGATTGAGTAAAGGATTTTTCGATATGAAATGAATTTTGGCTATTGGATGGTATTCTAATTACATAGAATATCTATATATATAGAACAAAAGATTTACGGAATATGTCAGGCAAAGTTACAGTAACAGATACGCTAAGATATGGAGTAGCAGATACGATAAGATATGAATTTGTCTATACACTATTCATGCAATCAATGCAGTAAGATGTGTCTAGACTAAGAATGATAAGCATGTAATTTCCTAAGGATGATAAGTAGTTGATTTCTGACTAGAAATGATAAGCAAAACTTTTGACATACAGACACAGTCGAAGTCCAGACTCACTAATGTATCTAAACAACTATCAGTTAGACACACTAATGTAAGACCTGGTTCGCTAAGACCACCGCTCTGATACCACCTGTAGAGACCCGTCCTAATCCATCTGGACGAAGTCTTCAACATTTGGTTTCATCGTGAGGTACTTGACCTCTATATGATACATTTTACAAACATTGCATTCGTTTTTAAAAAGACAGACTTCCATCTCATCGAAAGTTGACGGCATGCATACCATTTCATAATATATCCAACTGTAATTGACTTAATAATAATCTTGATGAACTCAACGACTCGAATGCAACATCTTTTGAAATATATCATGAATGACTCCAAGTAATATCTCTAGAATGAGCAAATGCACAGTGGAAGATTTCTTTCGTACCTAAGAATAAACATGCTTTAAAGTGTCAATCAAAAGGTTGGTGAGTTCATTAGTTTATCATAATCGATTATTTTCATCATTTTAATAGACCACAAGATTTTCATTTTCATTTCTCATAAATATACGTCCCATGCATAGAGACAAAAATCATTCATATGGATTAAACACCTGGTAACCGACATTAACAAGATGCATATAAGAATATCCCCTATCATTTCGGGACATCTATAGGAAGATAAAAACGAATTCGAAGTACTAAAGCATCCAGTACTTTGGATGGGATTTGTTAGGCCCAATAGATCTATCTTTAGGATTCGCGTCAATTAGTAGATCGGTTTACTAATTCTTAGGCTACTAAGAAAAAAGGGGCATATTCGGCTTCGATCATTCAACCATATAATGTAGTTTCGATTACTTGTGTCTATTTTGTAAAACAATTATAAAAGCAGCGCATGTATTCTCAGTTCCAAAAATATATATTGCAAAAGCATTTAAAAAGGGAGCAAATGAAACTCACTATACTGTATTTTGTAGTAAAAATACATATGACGATACTGAACAATGCAAGGTTGACCTCGGATTCACGAACCTATATTCAATTATATATCTATTAAAACATATAATAGAAATCACATAATTTCATTTATTAATTATATAATATTTATGTGTTCGTAGTTATATAGGGTTTTATACTCAGTTCTATTTAAAACATGTACTTTAGTTATATATATATATATATATATATATATATATATATATATATATATATATATATATATATATATATATATATATATATATATATATATATATATATATATATATATATATATATATATATATATTATACCTTAAATTATATGTTATATATATTTATTTTGTATATATATATATATATATATATATATATATATATTTAAAATAATTAATATTTATACATTTAATTATATTAATATATCTATATATATATATATATATATATTATATGATTAGTATTAGATTTAAGAATAAATAGTTTGTTATATGTATACATTTATATAAAAATGTTAATATGTTTGATATATAGTTATATGAAATATTATAGTATATGTAATAAGTATATTTTATGTACCAAATCTTTATTTGTTGTAATATAATAATAATAATAATAATAATAATAATAATAATAATAATAATAATAATAATAATAATAATAATAATAATAATAATAATAATAATAATAATAATAATAATAATAATAATAATAGTAATAATAAAAATATTAATTTTCAAAATGATAATCTTAATGATACTTTTACTAAAAATGTTTCTTTTACTAATAATATAGTTGTAATAATAATAATTTTTAATAATAACAATACTAATAATGATAATAATAATGTTTATTAATAATAATAATACTTGAAATAATAATAATAATAATAATAATAATAATAATAATAATAATAATAATAATAATAATAATAATAATAATAATGATAATAAAGATAATAATACTTGATATTTTATAATAATACTAATAATAATCATAATTACCCAACTACTATTAGGGAAACTAATTCGCGCAATCTGATTGGTCCATGTGGCAGCTCCCCTCACACAAAAGTAATATTCACGCTGTTGGAGGTTTTTTTGTTTTTTTTGTTTTTGTGTTCCACGTTTTTTTGCCTAAAAAAAAAGGCCTGTAAACTTTGAGGTAGTGTACATACTTCACCATCCTTCCACCCATTCCCTCAACCCATACGTCTGTGGTAAATATCGAATCCTAATTTGTTTTTCAAATCATTCACACACAAACAAAAAACCCTAGACCTTTCTTCATCTGCTACGTTCTTCCGTTTCTTACAGGTGCGATTTTTTCGTTTCTCTCATTCATTAACACCCATCACCGTCGCCCTCCATCTACTCCTTTGATCAGTTGCAGTTTCTTCGTCGGAGTCATCACAATAATCCGAAGGTCAAGGTTTGTTGTTTTTCGTATCCAGTCTATTATTTCAATCGATTATTAATTCGATAGATTATACGAAACCAAGGTTTGTTGTTTTTCGTATTTAGTCTATTAATTCAATCGGTTACTACTTTAGTCTATCAATTCATGTTGGTCAATTTATTTATGTGATACGTAAAAGGATCAAGTTAAGCGCTGAGAAGGCTATTTTCATTTTTGTTAATAACGCTCTGCCACCAACTGGTAATCCTTTCTTCATGTATCTTGAATATTATATATTGTTTTGGGCTAATTATGTTTAATTTTATCTACTTAAAAATTTTGTTACATGGAACACACGGGACTCTGAACTTTTAAATGATGGATCAGTTCAATCATCTTCAATAGCCAAAATTATGAAATTTCTTTCCTTTTTTTTTGTGCAGGGGCGATTATGTCTGCCAAAAATGAAGAAAAGAAGGATTATCTATAATATATTGCTTCTTGTTTAATCTATAATATGAAAATATGAATATTTCTGTTTGATTGTCTCTTATGGTGTTTACTTTTTTTCTATTTTGTGATGAACTCATTAGGTTGTAAGTTGCTTTTGCTTAACAATCGATCTTCTTTATTTAGGGTTTCTGTTTCTACTTTTGATTGTTAAGTGTGTTGTTATTTTTGCCTAATTGTTTGCCTTTAGTATTTTTTTCAGATCTTATTTTTGTTATTTGTTTATTTTCTATTTTTGTGTTATAATTAAACTTTTTATTTTAACAGCATTTCTTTGTGTCGGGGGTGGGTGATGGCAGTGATTTAGATGGTTGTTCTTTTGTGTTAAAATTTTTAGTTATCATTAGATGGTTTGTTAATCATTCATATGTTTTCAATTTATTCATTTTTTTAGTATTGTTGGATGTGGTTGCTTCTTTGTTGGTATCTACAACTCTCTTTTAATCAGATTTCATTTTGGTAGTGCAAAGATGTTGGTAAGTTTACATTGATCTCTTTTAATCAGTATATATGTTCTCCTAATTCGGGTCCACTTGGTGTCTCTGATGATAATGGTTTATAGTTGACTGGATCATCTAATTTATGAGTATGCTCTTATTATTATTTTAAATTATGTGTATTCAGGTTTAATTCTGTTATCATAGTTTGTTTATTTTGTTGTTGCTGACTGAATTACAGGATTAACAACTCTTTATTATGATGTGGTGATTGTAAATGTGCTTGCCGATATTGTGGGACTGTGTTTTGGTACGAGGAACGGTTGAAAACTACTACAAACAGTTCTCAACTATCGTTTCACGATTAAAATGTATGTTGAAAAATACTTATAACTACTCATGCTACTGCAATCTATTTTTAAAATATATGCTGAAGATTTTGTACTTAAGATAATATATGTTTGAATCGGTTACTCACAATTACACAAACATTTGAATGTTTGCTTATGTAATACTCCGTATACGATTTGTGTATGGGTTTATGAGCTTATGCTCATTTACGTTTTATTTAATGTATTGAAATAGGTACCTAAGCGAACGGTGGAAACTGAAGAGGCTATAAGCTTTGTAAACAAAATAAAGGTACAGTTGATTTGTTAATTTTTAGTTGGTTGGTGTTAGAAGCATAAATTATATGACTTAGTAGGTATAAAGATTGTAACTTTTTTTGTAGATACGCTTCAAGATGATGATCATCAGGAGGTAAATTTAAGTTATTTCAAATTGTTTCATGGTATATACAATTTATATGGTATAATAGGTTTTTTCAAATTGTCTCCAATTTCATTTGGCTCTAATGTCTCTTTTAGCAAGAAAGAAGATAATGACAAAAGTTGTGGATCACTTGATGCCACTGTGAGTTATGTTTGGTGTTTCATATTTAATGATAATGATTACTTTATAGTTATAGTAATATCACAATCTAATTTGGCGCTTTTTATAAGTAAAAGATGATGGACATTGGAGTGTTGTGATTGTGAAAGGGCATGATAGCATAGTTTTTGGCACGTTAAACTCACAAAGTATACAAATACAAGGTTAAAATTGTTAGATGATGAATATAGGAATATAAAGATCTCGGGCATTTTTTATGTTTGAATTTGTTGCAGAATTGAATATTGTTGTATATAATATATATACCTGAATGATATATCATTTCATATTTACTTATTTAGTTTGTTTTGTAAATCACAGGTGGATTGAAGCAAGAAAAAGATGACGAATGATGGTGGTTATGACCCGAAACAAAAGCAGAAACACAACAGCAAATCTGGAGCAATACCAGGGGGTTTTGGGGCCTGTTTTGTTGTGCAAATACAGCAGAAAATACGCAGAAACAATGGCAACTTTTGGGGCTGTTTTGGGTGACGAAAAATAGCAGAAAAGTAGCAGGAAAGTGGGTGTTTTGGTGGCGGTTTACAGCTGCAACTGGCCAGCTTGTTGTGGGTCGAATTTAGCAGCAAAAGGTTGCTGTAAATGGGCGGTTTTGGGGATGCAAAAATAGCAGGAAGAGTGGTGACAGAGGGCTGCAAATAGACAGCAAAACCGGGCTGTGATGGTGGTGGTTTGGTGGTAGGTTTTGCTGCAGAAAAGCCAGCGGGTGGCGGTTGGTGTTGGGCTGCAGAAACAACACCTGCAGGTGGCGGTATTCGATTGGGTTTTGGAGCCGAGATAATACGTACAGCAGCAGCTATTAAGTAGAATCAATTTGCAGCTGTAAAAAAGTGATCAAAGTTGGTGGATTGGTGGTGGTGTTTGGCTGTTACAGCAGCCAAAAAGGTGTCTTCTTGGGTGGGTTTGCTCGACAGCAGAAGGCTGGAGCAGAAAGAGTTTTGGGTCGTGGGTTTTTCAAGGAGCAAGGAGGAGATTGTTGTGATTTGAACGAATGATTATGAGGGATTAAAGGGGTGTTTTATAGGCTAACAAGTGGGGTTGTGTAGGATTCCAAACCATCTTAGAAGCATTTAGAACTTCAAATTGTATTATGATTCCTCTTAACTAATGTTTATTCCATCTTTATTCGAGTTTATCTCTTATTTATTTAATCATCTAACTTATTTATTTTTTTTTTACTAATTATGGCCGAAATTTATTAATTAATATTATCAATTTTTGTTTTTATTTCCTCCCTCCGTAGCTCTATATGTTTGTGTTAAGTTTGTTAATATGTTTTTTGTTGAATGAGTTTACGTACAAGTATAAGTAGATATGTATCTTTTTACTCTCGAAAGTAGGCGTTTTTTAATTGCGTGTTGTTTATTTTGTTATATATAATATATATACCTGAATGATATATCATTTCATATTTACTTATTTAGTTTGTTTTGTAAATCACAAAAATATGAAGGTGATTGTATGTCATAACGTTTATTTCCATGTCTCATCTAGATGCTATTGATTCTTTCTTGAAGATGGTTACATTTTTAGTTCTGAACTATGTTTCAGGGTGTATCAAGTGGCTTAGGCATGTTTTTCATTTGTCGTCATTTTTTTATTTATTTATGGGTAATTTGATACAGCAGTCATTTTTTTTTTTTGATGCTTTATATGTATGATTTTGATTAGGTTATTACACAACCTCGGAGTGTGTAGTCATTAATTGTTGTTGTTATTCCTGTTTGCAGTATGGCGAGTGTTAAGAAGATGGTTCTCAGTTTGATACTCATCAGTTTGATTCGGAAGTGAATGAGTTGTAGGTTTCAGCCCATTTTTGTTGCAGAATCTCTGTTATGTGATGATTTTGATGCCGTGGGTCTACTGATAAGGAGTTACCGAAATGTTAATCTAAGCTTGTAGTAGTTAGGTAACTGATGATGTAAATTATGGTCAATGATTTCGGATGTATGTACTGCTTCTAATGAATACCTATAACCTTTAAAGGTAAATTTTGAACCGTTTAATACTCTGCCAACCGTTATATTTATGAAATTTCTATCGATAATGTATAGCCGCGCAGCGCGTACCTTCAATCTTGTTGTAACCATAATCATAATAATAATAATAAATGATACTTAGTACATGTATTGGTAATAATAATAATAATAGTTATAATACTAATAACAATAACAATAACAATAACAATAATAATAATAATAATAATAATAATAATAATAATAATAATAATAATAATAATAATAATAATAATAATAATAATAATAATAATAATAATAGTAATAATACTAATAATAAAAACTACCTTTAAAGCTTTCCTAAAAATAAAATGCCTCAGACAGGGCTCGAACCCGCGACCTCCCGCTCACTTGCAAACACCCCTAACCATCCAAGCTAATATGTATTTCTATTTTAATTCGCTAACCAAATCCGTTTAACCCGTTTTGTATCTTTTTCTTTTTCTTCTTCCAAAACCAAAACCCATATAATCTCTTCATCATCACCATCTAATAACATCCATGGTCATTATTGACAAACACTTATTTCTCATTATCAAGTTCATAATTTCATCATCCTTCGTTATTCATTATTATTATCATTCGTTATTCTATATTTCATCATCATCTTACTACATCATCATTATTTACATAATCCTTATGCACGACATCATTATCTTCATCATTATACGTATCCTCATTCATCTCTGATATATACTCCGTATTAAACTATATAACATGTTTTTGATCTGGCCCAGCTTTAGAAACAGAAATACATTGCCCAATAGGGTAGCCCAACTTGCATGTCCAAATAAAGAAAATAAACAAAACGGCCCAAGATTCAATCCATGGCCATCCACTGTTTTACTGTCGGCAGGAAAAAAATAAGGAACAAAAAGGGAATCGTTTGTAAACGCATTATCATACTTTATCTTCTCATCATCTAATGCATATCACCATCTTCGTTTTTATAATAGAAACTGAAACACCCAAAATATCCCAGCAGTATAATTGTATCGAGCAGGTTAGTGATCTACGTGGGTATTTGATTTATTTGAGGATCGAAACAGAAATAGTTGCAACAAGGGTTTTAATATGGTGGGTTTCGATCAATAATAACGGGTAAATGCAGCAATAGAAGTTGCAACAAGATCGAGTACCAACACTAAACTTTTGAACAACAAACTAGATCAGGTACCTGCTAGTACAACGGGAGGGTGTGGACCAATGTCGAGCAAGAAAACCCAGCTGCTACAGTGGTTTTTAAGTGAAGTCTTCAGCTAAAATAGAAACGAAGTAGGACAGAATTATATCGCAGCTGTCGATGGTGGTTTATGTGGTGTTCGAATAAAAATAGAAACGGTAAACGTAGCAGCTGTAGTAGTGGCTTCAATGGTGGTGATTAAATGGGTTCGATGGTGAAGAGGGTGGTTTTGTATGTGTTGTTTGACATAACTATCATAAAAATGAGTTTATGGTTCCGTCCCTAGCAGAAGCAAGAAATAGGAGTAACAGGTGCAGTAGCCTTCTTCATTTGTTGGTGTCTTGTGGTTTACATAGAATAGGCAACGAACTAAACATGATGAGGGTGGTGATTGGTTTTCGATAAGGATAGGGAGAGATGGTGGTGGCGGTTGTTATGGTGGTTGTTCCAACTGTTATAGCAGAAGGATCATAGCAGTAGGAGTAGTGTATTTCGATTGTGATATAACAAGAAACACACAACAGACACATGGTTGTTTGTTGTGGGTCTTAACTGAAGCTTTAGCACTTGCTATGGGTTCCTTGGTTTGAGTGGCGTCAAGGAAAGGAAGCAGAAGTTTAACAACATAAATTTGATGATTGAGTGTTGCTTTTGTTGAGTTAATGATGATTGTGGTGATGATTTTATAACAGAAATGGATACATTCGAAATAAGAGTTTTTAAAGGGTGTGTTCTTGGATGGTAAGTCAAATAGAAAGGAAAATTAAATAGAAAGAAGAAAGAGTAAAGTGGGTTGTTATGTGAAAAGATACTAAGGTCGAATAAGGTGAAGAAAGAAAAACAAAACATTATGGTCCCGGGTTGTTACATGTCATCTATCATTTACATATAATAATATAGAGTATGATAAAAGCGCGTACAGTAAAAATTTACTTATGCAAACAAGAGAAATGATTAATTGGAACAAGAATAAGTGTAGTGGGTTTAAAAAAGATAGCAAGTGGTGTTTGATAATTGTGTGGTGTTATTGTACGTATCACAATCACATATATAAATATATAACATCAAGTTGATAGTTAGTATATATAATATAATAATAATTATAATAATATATATAATATGAATTCTCAATTCTAATTGAAAAGTGCAAGCACACAGTTAGCAGCCTCACTTTCTACCGACAGTTTAATCAGGGATAGTATTTCGTACACCGTTGTTAATCAGTGGCGGATAAAAGTTCTCGGAAAAATTCCAAAATTTTAAATTATCTTTATTTATTTAGATCATTATGGTATAAAATATGGTCATTAACTATTAAATAAATATCACATTAATTATTCACTCCCAACCCCAAGTAAAATATAAAAAGTTTTAAAATTTATCAAATGGTTCCTAAATATATCTTTTAATAAGCCTAAAATTTATAGAACTTATTTTTGGATCACCGTTTATTTTAAAATAATATCAGTTTGAATTTAACTTGCTTAATATCAATCGGAACATCAACGAGTATTACAATCATTTAATATTTATTTTTAATATACTTTATTTATATATATAGGTATATTTTAAATAAAAATTATTATAATATCCTATTTTTATTTTATTAATTTTTAATAACAACAACATATAATACTTCAAATTATATTTCGAACTATTATTTATATATACATACACACATATCTATTTACAATTAATTGTTCATGAATCGTCGAGAATAGTTGAAGGGTAATTGAATATATGAACACGGTTCAAAATTTTTGAGACTTCAATATTACAGACTTTGCTTATCGTGTCGGAAACCTATAAAGATTAAGTTTAAATTTGGTCGGAAATTTCCGGGTCGTCACAGTCAACAAGCACATCACAGCGGAAGCAGTCTAAGGACATGAGAATAAAACATGCTAAAAAAGTCAACACGAATGTTAGTGAGTTATAGGTTTAATTGCTCGAGTCATAAGTATATAAAGATAGACCACAAGATTTCATTAAAAGCTTATCAATAGATTCTACGTAACAGAGCACCCTGGTAACTAAACTTAACGTTATAATAATAATTACCCTATTCGTTTTAATACACCCAAACTAACGTGTCATAAACTCAAATAACATATGTCCGTTAAAAGGCTAGCGCTACTAGCTCGGACGGGGATGTCAAGCCCTATGGATCCATATACAATTATTCGCGTCTACCAATCCACATCCTATGTACTGGCAGCTACTAGTTACCAAAGCTAAGGGATTTTCGATTTAACTCATTGTAGAATTAAGTATGTACTTGTGTCCATTGCGTTTAAAATAAATTGCATGTATTCTCAGCCCAAAAATATTTAAAGCATTTAAAAAGGGATCTATAAACTCACCTTAGAGTGCACAACAAAATACACAGATAATAGTGTAAACTAGTCTGGACTGGCCCACGCGTTGCGGCGGGGGCTTTCGGCCTACGTATTCATATTTAATGTAGCGTTGTGTATTTACAGAGGGGAAAATGGGCCATCTGTTAAGCGCCGTTATAGGTGTCGTCGTCTTCGGTGTTTTTTAAAAGTATCCGTTTCGAACGTAGTTAGTTTCGTTTTGTTGATAAAATTATTCCGAGTCTAACGGGGCTGTCGGAAAAATTTAACTCGCGTCGAGGAGGAAGATACGGGCTGTCGTTGTGTTTAGCGATTTTTAAAAAGTGCCCGTTTCAAACGTGGTTAGTTTCGTTTTGTTCATAAGATTATTTCGAGTCTGACGTTGCCGTCAGAAAAATTTAACTAGTGCCGAGCGGGAAGATACGGGTTATTGTTGTGTTTAGTGTTTTTTTGAGAAGTGTCTGTTTCGCTTATAGTTAGTCCCGTTGGGTTCGGAAGAGTTTTTTGAGTTGAACGGTGGTCTTTGGAAAATTTAACTCGCACCCAGCGAGAAGATAGGGCCCGTTATAAATTCGGGTGGAATTAGTTTCTTATATTTTAATTAAATTATATATTTACACTTTTGACCCCTTAAAAAGTGTAAACTTGAGGGACTATTGTAAAAATATAGGTGAAGTTGAGGGACTGGTTGTAATGTGAACATGAAGTCAAAACTATAATAAAAAATAACTAAAACTACATCATTTGGCACCACATTTAGTATTTCTTATATTTTAATTAAATTATATATTTACACTTTTGACCCCTTAAAAAGTGTAAATTTGAGGGACTATTGTAAAAATATAGGTGAAGTTGAGGGACTGGGTGTAATGTGAATCAAAACTACAATTAAAAATAACTAAAACTACATCATTTGGCACCACATTTAGTATATAAGGTTAATTAATTAATGAATGACCCGAAGTACTCAACCTAGAGCGAAATGGTCGATCCGAAAAAAGTATGCCCTAAAGTATATTATATTTATTATCACACTCTAATCTTTGTGTAAAGTAAAAGTGTACAATTTGTAGAATGAGAATGAGAATGAGAAGACGTGTATAAGACTTACTATCCACTTCAATTACTATTCTAGTTAGGTCACTCATAATATCCAACCATATGATTGTTGTCTATATGTTGTTGTTCTACATGGATATTAGATTTGAGTATTTATTATAATTAATATTTACGATTCAAATAGGATAAGTACTATCTCATCTAGATTATTAATTATTTATGATTTATACTATCTCATCTAGATTATTAATTATTTATGATTTATAATGAATAATAATAGTGATAAATCGTTTCTTTTATTTGGAACAAGTTATCACCAATCTTAAAAATACATTTCAAATTGATCCATCCATATTATTATCAATAATATTTGTATATCATATTATTTATTATTATTATCATTATCATTATGATTATGATTATTATTATTATTATTATTATTATTATTATTATTATTATTATTATTATTATTATTATTATTATTATTATATTATTATTATTATTATTATTATTATTATTATTATTATTATTATTATTATTATTATTATTATTATTATTATTTTAACGTTTCATCTTTATACTAACTATATGTAACAGTTGCGGGTAATTTATTATTATTTTCTTATATTCCCTAACCCAATATGTTATTCATTATTAAACTAGTATCATATTATGTGTCTTTATCTTCCTTTACACATATGATCTGATCACTTATTTTGTGAGCGGTTATATAATTGGTTCTATTTATTTTGTTTGCTATATGACATGTGAGCATATTACGAATTTGTTGGTTTATGATTAGATTAGTCTGCGTTAGAATAATAAGTTATATACATATTTGTTTTGAAACCAATTTGTACAATATCTTATTAACGTTTTTTGATGAAACATGACTAGGAACTTCGAAATCAACAGATTTAACTCACACAAAGGCGGAATTAGTGAATCAAACCCTCTAGTGAATGAAAAAAGCTTTTTGGGATTAATTAAGTCAAACCACAACAATGGATGTGTGATTAGATTAACACCTAGAGCTATTATTCACCTCTTGAGTGTAGTGACCCGGGAATTTTCGACCAAATTTAAACTTAATCTTTATATGATCTCGAAACGATAAGCAAAGTCTGTAATATTGAATCTCAAATATTTTGAAGTGATTTTACCCTTTGACTGTTTCCGACGATTCACGAACCATTATTTTTAACTAAATACATATATGTATATAAATGTAAGTATATATAATAATTAGAATTAATAAAATGTAATCTTTGGAATTTAAAATGTAAAATAATAACTAAGTTACTATATATATATATATATATATATATATATATATATATATATATATATATATATATATATATATATATATATATATATATATATATATAAATATAAATTCTATACATAACTAATATTGTATGTAAGTTATAAATATAAAACATGCAGGATATATTATTATATATATATATATATATATATATATATATATATATATATATATATATATATATATATATATATATATATATATATATATATATATATATATATATATATATATATATATATTAAAAATGACATATGTAAAAATTAAAATATTAAATAAATTTACAAACTATAATATATCTCTTATGAATACTGCTGATACCTGTATTATTAATATTATTAATATAATACATAATATAAAAATATGAAATTTGATAAACATAATTTATTGTAGCAACATTATTTGTATTACTCTCATTACTAGTATTAATATTAATATCAGTATTAATATTTGTATTATTATGGTATATATATTAGAAATATATAAATATTATCTTTAAGTACTATCAATAAAAAACATAATTTTCATTATTTTCGTTAATAATATGATCATTACCATTTTTATAGTTATTATTTTAATTGCCATTATTTATTATCATTAATATTAGTATTAGTGATATTATTATCATTATTATTATTATTAGTATTATTTGATTAGTAATATTATTATTAAATTCTATTATCAGTTTTTTTTTATTATTCCAATGAAACTAATAATAATATTATTAATAAATTTACTTACATTTACAAATTCTTAATATTAATATTTAAAATAAATAAAACTATATAAGATCACCTTTTTGTTGAAAGTCTCAATTGAGACTGTATTTAATTGATTCTCCAATATTCTATCTTAGTACGAACCAGGATATAGACATCAATTAAATCCAAAATCCGTTAGCCATTGTTATCACCTTTTATATATTTTTTTTATTTTTTTTTAATTTGTCTGTACAATTTATAAAACTGTCGATTTCTATTTTTGCTATAAAATAGCCAATTAACTCGTGTTATTCGAGAGAGGTCAATATGTGTCCTAATTATCATTATCACATAACAATTAACACTCTGTGTATCGATTAAATTTCAAACAGAAAGAAGCAAGAACACAGTCTTACCCTGTTTTCATATTCGTTTTTACAATAGATCAAATTCGAGTTAAAATTCAAATTGTGTTAATGCCAAGTTGTTAGGAACCCTTCATTCAAACTATCTGTAAGTTTCTAAATTCCAATTTCGTTTCTTGAATTCAAATTTAAGAGTCAAATTTTATTTTTAAAAAGTCAACAATTGGGTTCATCGTGAAATTTGAATTCTGTAAGTTGTTTCCTGTTAAATTAAGAATTCATATAGTTTATAGGAGTCTTTTGAAATCTATTTCATATATAAAGTTTCTTTTAAAATGGTCTTAAAATCAAAATCAAACATTCAGTTCATGAACTCAAGAACACGACGGTTTTAATTAAAGTATATTTTTTTGTTGTTGTTTGCTGTTATATAATTCAAGTTAAAGGAATCCCAGACGTTCTGTTTAAATTGAGAATCTTAAAATCGATTGAATTGATTGTTGTTATATTAAATGGGTGTCTGATCGAATTTCAAATTGAAGAAGATGAAGAACAATTAAATCGGGTTAAATACATTTTAAGTTAGAATAAATTCAGAAAGATAGAGATGGAAGGATGGTCATGAGGGTGTTTGTTATAACAGAAGGTCACGGGTTCGAGTCCCATATGGGACATTTCTTTTTACAAACAAACTTCAAGGGTATATTTTTATTTCTTTTATTTTTAATTATTATTATTAATGGTGTATCCTATCATATACACGCATAAAAGGCGTAATGGTTGCATGAAAGTAGCATCAGGAAGGCTGAAAACAACAGTTTTGTGGAGTTATCCATCCAACGTTCTCCGTTGTGCAGGCTGCTCCGTCATGCGTAAGCCCTAAAGGCCGTCTAGCGTGTAAGCCCTGGCCGAAGAACGCCACCTTCACCATAAATTTCGGACCACGAATAACAGAACGTATCATCATCTGACACATGTCCCCAAACAATCTGATGGATCTGACACTATAAATAGACCCCTTGGGTCGTCATTTTACAAAGTTCAGACATTCTGATAACTTTGAGAGCTGAGACTTCACCTCTCTCTTTCTCTCTCTACTTTCTCTCACTAGAAGTCATCCGGCTAGCACATTTATGCTCTATGGATGACAGATTGATTAAGCCACCCCACAAGTTTCTACACTTGTGAACCGGGTCTGCAGGGATTATTTCCCAAGGGTAAAAATCAATCGGCAACACTCCGCCCTCCTAAAGCTAGATTACTTCTAGTATATTGTTGACACACTAAGCCTTACCTCATAAGGAAATAGGTGTTAACAATGGCGCCATCCATTATTAAGACGAATCATCTCACCAACACTGATAAAGACGGCGAGGATAACGAATTCATACCCATAGAAGTGGGCATGATACATCCATGGAAAGCTGGACAACGGAGGAAGGCAGAAGTGTTAGAAGATTGGGAAGAGCAATTAATATCATTTCCTTCTATGTGTAACACAAATCCATCCGATGGTCCAGTGATTATAGAAGCACGAGTTGCTAATTGCTTAATAAGCAACATTTACACTGACACAGGTGCTGGAGCAGACATTATGTATGAACATTGCTTCATACAGCTACCCAAAGATGTACAAGAAAAAATGAAGGAAACATATGTGCCGTTGGCAAGTTTTACAAGTGAGCCGTCCTGGTCTGAAGGAAGTATTCTGCTTGAAGTAACCTTGGGCAAGCCACCCCTAAGATGCACAGCCAACATTGAGTTCTTGGTGGTTAAAGCAAATTCACAGTACAACATAATTTTGGGAAGAACTGCTTTAATGACGTTTGGAGCTGTAACATCAACTGTACATGGTATGATGAAGTTTCCAACGCCAGGCGGAGTAGCAACGTTATATGCAGAACGACAGAAGTCAATTGAGTGTTCTCAAGTAACAAAGGTAGTAATTAAGCCAATCATACACGATGATGGGTCAATTTCACCAAATCTTAAATTTCCAGATTAGAAAATCATAATTGGGCACACGTTGTCCGCCGAATGTAAAGAAAAATTATACAATATTTTGACAACAAATCTAGATGTTTTTGCATGGCAGCCGTCTGATATGACCGGTGTTCCAAGGGAAATTGCAGAGCATAGGCTAAACGTGAATCCCAACATACATCCTGCTTGTCAAAAAAAGCGTGGCATGGCGCCAGAAAGAAGCAAATTCCTCCGTGATGAGGTACGAAGTTTGGTGGATGCTGGGATCTTGCGAGAGGTCAAATATCAGACATGGGTAGCCAATCCGGTCATGGTTAGGAAGCCGGACAATTCATGGCGGATGTGTGTGGATTTCACGGATATCAATAAAGCATGTCCAAAGGACAATTATCCTTTACCTGAAATTGATTGGAAAGTTGAATCATTGGCGAGATATCGATTCAAATGTATCCTAGATGCAGCTAAGGGATATCATCAAATCCCAATGGATTTAAAAGATGAAGACAAAACGGCGTTTCACACGACGGAAGGCATATTCTGTTACATGAAAATGCCTTTTGGTTTGAAGAATGCAGGAGCAACATATCAACGACTTATTGATATGGCGTTTAAGGATCAAATTGGGCGAAACTTAGAAGCTTATGTTGATGACATTGTCATCAAAATTCATACTGAAGAAAAGATGTTACGAGATATACAGGAAACTTTTGCATCTCTGCGAAAAATTAACATGAAATTAAATCCCAAGAAGTGTACGTTTGGTGTGGAGGAGGGAAAATTTTTAGGTCATATTGTCACAGAACGTGGAATTAAAGCTAATCCTAATAAAATTCAAGCAATTGAAGATATGAAGTCACCAACTAGCAAGAAAGATGTTCAACGGTTACATGGATGTCTAGCAGCATTAACAAGATTCTTGTCCAGAGCAGCAGAAAAGTCGCTTCCATTCATGAAGGTGTTAAAGGGCTGTTTAAATAAAAAATATTTTGTGTGGACGACAGAAGCCGAAAATGCATTTCAAGAGATCAAGCAGTTGTTAAAAACATTACCTACATTAACAGCACCAAAAGAGGGGGAAACCCTAATTTTATACTTAGCTGTCTCAAAGGAAGCAATAAGTTCTGTCCTAATCGCAGAACGGAACGGCGTGCAAATGCCTATATATTTTGTTAGCAAGGTGTTGCAGCTTAGTGAAACAAATTATCCACCACTTCACCGCATGGTTTATGCCCTTGTGCATACTGCACGACGTTTACGAAGATATTTTCAAGGTCATCCCATTTTAGTGTTAACAGATCAACCATTGAAGCAAATACTCCGGCGTCCAGAATCATCTGGCCGTTTAGCAAAATGGGCCATCGAGTTGGGGGAGTATGAAATCAATTTTGATCCCCGAAATGCAGTTAAAGGACAAATTTTGGCAGATTTCCTCTTGGAGACAAATGAAAAAGTAGAGTATGACAAAAAAATGGCACCATCACAGCATGAGTGGGAGTTACACACTGATGGGGCATCCAGTGAAGAGGAAACAGGTGCATGGCTAGTTTTAACAAGTCCAGACGGTGAAGAGTATACTTATGCACTGAAATTTTGTTTTTATGCTTCAAACAATGAAGCAGAGTATGAGGCGTTACTTTCCGGCCTCCGCATAGCGGTAGAAATGGGCATAACAAATTTACGAGCATATGTCGATTCTAAAATTGTTGCCCAGCAGGTTAATGGAACGTTCGATGCAAGGGATACATCTATGAGGCAATATGTAAAGTTGGTGGAGGCAATTTCAAAGAAATTTGATAACCTTGAAGTCGTGTAAATCCCTCGAAATAAGAACAAAAAAGCTGATGTCTTGAGCAAGTTAGCTACTTTAACCTTTGATCATTTGCACAAACGAGTGTTGGTTGAAGAGCTTAAGGAGAAATCAATACATGGAAAACCAATTATCGCAATAGTTGAAGGAGCTAAGGAAACTTGGATGACTCCGTATTTGAGATATTTGCATGACGGATGGTTACCTGTTGATAAGGTAGAAGCAAGAAGAATAAGAGTGAACGCACCAATGTATGAAATTGTTAATGGTATCCTTTATCGAAAATCATACAATGGTCCATTGTTAAGGTGTTTAACCGATAATGAAGCATTAAAAGTGGTCAAAGAAATGCATGAAGGAGTTTGTTCTCAACACTCTGGTTTCCATACTGTGGCATCAAGGATCATGCGACAAGGGTATTTTTGGCCTTCCCTTTATCGGGATGTCGCAGAAATCATAAAAACATGTGAGAATTGTCAGAGGCATGGTACAATTCAGCGTCTTCCAAAGTATGACTTGATACCGGTGTCATCCGCTTGGCCGTTCTGCAAGTGGGCTATTGATATTGTGGGGCCATTCAATAGGAGCACTGGTAATGCTAAGTTCTTGGTGGTAGCAATCGATTTTTTCACGAAATGGGCTGAAGCAAAGGCTTTAGCAAAAATCACAGGAGAAAATGTCAAGAATTTTGTGTGGCATGATATTGTATGCCGTTATGGGGTGCCAAATGAAATAGTCAGCGATAATGGCAAGCAATTTGCAGAAAATCCATTTCGGAGTTGGTGTGAAGAGCTGGGCATAAAGCAAAACTTTACATCTGTTGCTCATCCTCAAGCGAACGGACAAGTAGAGGTTACCAACAAGGAAATCGTTGCTGGCATTAAGGCACGGTTGGGTCTGAGTCAAACTGGATGGGTGGATGAGCTGCCAAATGTATTGTGGGCACACCGGACGACGCCAAAGCGGAGCATGGGGAAACACCTTTTAGTCTAGTATATGGAGGCTGAAATATGTGTGCTAACGCAACGCATTATGGCATTTGATGTTGAGGCTAATTCTGAGGCATTAAGGGAGAATCTCAACTTGTTGGAGGAAAGAAGGTTGATGGCCGCCATCCAGCAAGCAGATCACAAGCATAAAATGGCAAAATATTATAACAAGAAAGTGCAGCATGTGTAGTTTGAAGTAGGTGATTTAGTACTACGTGATAATGAGGCAAGCAGGTAAATCAAATTTGGAAAGCTAGCCCCAAAATGGGAAGGACCTTATAAGGTCATGAAAGTAAATCAGAATGGATCATACATGCTTGCTGCACCTTCCGGTGAGCAATATGAAAGAGCTTGGAATGCAATGAATTTAAAGAAATTTTATGCGTAGCACTATATGCATGGACAGCTTGATTAACTGTCAAATGCATGAGATATAGTCATAAATGTAAAAATTTCTTTAAGAATATGAATAATAGCAATTATTCTTATGGTAATATTTTTCACAAATTTTATCCGGCCAAGGATTTTTTAGCCCATGTGTCACATAGCTGTGTGTCATCCCTACCCGCAAAAAGAAAGAAAGCCTTTCGGTGGTAGAAGTACAATCATACTCAAAATGGTTGTATCGATAGTGAGACATGTAGAACTCACTAAAGCATCGAAGCGATGAAACGAATCTACAAAAAATGTCATGACACAACTTATATGCACAAAATGCAGAGTAAAACGGAAAATGGACCATGGTGTCCAGCAAAATATTTAAAGGCGAAAATAATTCATAACTTTTCCTCATGAATTTTATGACGGATAACGGAGAATATGATTTCAATATTTACAAGCATAATGACTGCAAAGTACAAATCTCAATATCTTGTGCATTGTTCACTACAACAATCTTACTAAGTTACAGCATATTTCTAATATATATAACCAAGTATAAAATTCAACGTTATGCAAAAACAGATGTATAACACATTATATTTCATTCATCTTGCGGAGTATAATTCAATACATCATCTATTGTTACATCCGGCCTTTTACAAAGATTTTCAAGATCAAAAAACTTCATATTTTCTATTAGTGCACCAGCTGCATCAGCTTCTTTTAGGGTGTTTTCATTAATCTTCGATGTAATAACAACAGGCATCGGATTTGGCAATTCTGGCAGTTTTCTTTTCATAAAGTTGAAAAAATTTAGCCGTTCAACAGACTTCGCAAGACGGACAAACTCACGTATCCTGTGAGACAGAGCTTGGCAATTAAAGATACGCTCTACAAGTGCGGGGATGCTAGCTATCATTCATCTTTCATTCTCCTCTTTGGCTTTAAGCTGCTCTTTCAACATGTTATTCTGCTCGAGCATTTTTTCATTCTCTTTTACTAGTTCATCAATTTTGCTCAAATGTCGTTTTTCTCTAGAGGATAGTTCTTTGACTTGCTCCGTATACTCTGCCCTCTGATTGTTGCTATTATCATAAAGTCTTTTCATTGTCTCATATTCCCTCTTTATCTCTGTAGCTATTTGTTCAGTCCTGGCTACTTTCTCCTTTTCAGCAGATAGCTCCTTATTTGTAGTGACTTCATTGTTTTGCAACTCGGATAGGCGTTGAAGGTCATTTAAGCCAGAAGCAATGTTCAGAATAATACCTTGTGCCTTAACTTTCTTGGCATCTGCATCAGATAGGCTGCTAAAGAATTGGGCTAGTGAAGGACACACCGTGGCATTCAAAAAGGTCATGAAATCTTCGTACGAGTGTGGTGGTCCTTTTAAAAGAGAGGAAAGCATGTTTGTGTCAAGATTGGGAAGTGTAATTTGTTGTTGAGAAGAACTAGGGCCAGCTCCTTGTTGAGCGGATGAAGGAGGAATTTGACCAGTTCTTCTCCTCTTGGCGGAAGGCGAAAGAGTTGCTAATGTAGTGTCTTGATGTGATACACTGGCTGTCGGAGATAAAGGGAAATTGTTACTTATAAAAGAGTTCCAATATGCTTCACAACATTTTAAGGGTGACATAAAATATAAGGAAGGGTTTGGATTATAAAATCCACCGGTACTGGGCATACAAGAAAACAAGTACAGGTTTTGGTATGGTATTTTACATAATTCAGTGTTATCATTACCTGAGGCATGACGTTCTCTAGAGGCAACTCGATTCATACCTATGTCTTCTTCTTCTTCATCATCTTTCTCCTCCCTCGCTTCATCTATCTTGGGGGTATCATCAATAATTTTTTGAGTAGTAAAGGTAAGCTGTGAATAAACCGATGACCGCATGGCGCTAAGCGGTGTAATTTATGCAAAAGTTTAAAAGTCATAGTGGTTAATTGGATAGCAAAAGGACGGCATCTTATTAAGCATATTTCGCAAAAGTAAATGGTTACTCTTCCTCCCAGCAAGAACACAGGCATAACCTTATGTGATATCCCAATCTTGGATTACGGATGTCAGTGAAAGCATGTGTTCTCCATATTTAATGTCATTGATTTGTTCAGCTTTAATCCTCTTAAACAAAAGGTTTTCCTTGGTGACGAGTTTTGGAAAGGTAACAGATAAGGTATGCGAGTATTTGCGCCACACTCGAGTAGCTGAATATTGGTTATCAATTGCATCTTCATTAATAAAGATAAATGAAGCATACCAGTTATCGCCGGGATGATCAAGTGCAGGTTTCAGAAACCCATGAACTTTATTGAATGTGAACCAACCATTTTCATGGCTGCTATACGTACCAAATGGAAAAATATCCGAATGGATGGCTCAATATTCCTTGCGTGACAATACATTTCAAAAATCAAGATCTTTCGAATTGATGCTGGTTCAAATTGACCAACAGCAACACCGTAAAACTTGCAAACTTCTAAGAAGAATGGTGTAAATGGCAGACGTAAGCAAAAATTGAAGATTGAATGGCCATAAATAGCAACCTTACCAGGGGTGATGAGCAGGCTCTGGCATTGATTGCAGGAATCACTGGTTCAACACCAGCTAATCTAGGAAAATGTTGCAGTAGCTCGCCTAAATATTTCTCATTTACTCTGCTAGGAATAGCTAAAACATACTTTATGGCTACCATTAATGTTCTAATGAAACAGGAAGTAAAGAAGGTATTGATGGAAGAAGATGAATACTGTAGAAGGAAGTTGTAAAAGTAAATGATCGGTTAGGGTTTATGGTGGATAAAAAGCAAAAAAGATATAACAGCTATAATCAGTGGTGATTTTGGGGGTTTTGTTTTCAGCCACACACATGTAAGGACAAGATAAAAAGGCGAGTACATCGACGAGTCTTTTTACAGCTAGAGGCGCGTGCGGTATTTTAGCTGTGCAAAAAGCAATCATCATAATGTTAGTAGAATTCACTTATCATTTAATGCCTGTGGTGTACTTCCCAATGCAAAAGGAAAACGTGAAGACTTGGTTGGCATGCGTTATTCTAAGTTTAACAACTTAATCAATTTTCAAATGTTGAAGTCATTAAACTGGGGGGACTTAATGGTGTATCCTATCGTATACACGCATAAAAGGTGTAATGGTTGCATAAAAGTAGCATCAGGAAGGCTGGAAACAACAGTTTTGTGGAGTTATCCATCCAGCGTTCTCCGTTGTGCAGGCTGCTCCGTCATGCGTAAACCCTGAAGGCCGTCTAGCGCGTAAGCCCTGGCCGGAGAACGCCACCTTCAGCATAAATTTTGGATCATGAATAACAGAACGTATCATCATCTGACATGTGTCCCCGAACAATCTGATGGATCTGACACTATAAATAGACCCCTTGGGTCGTCATTTTACACAGTTCAGACATTCTGATAACTTTGAGAGCTGAGACTTCACCTCTCTCTTTCTCTCTACTTTCTTTCACTAGAAGTCATTTGGCTAGCACATTTACGCTCTACGGACGACAGATTGATTAAGCCACCCCACAAGTTTCTACACTTGTGAACCGGGTCTGCAGGGATTATTTCCCAAGGGTAAAAATCAATCGGCAACACTCCGCCCTCCTAAAGCTAGATTACTTCTAGTATCTTGTTGACACAATAAGCCTTACCTCATAAGGAAATAGGTGTTAACAATTATTATTATTATTATTATTATTAGATTATTATTAGAGTTGTTATTATGATGATTGTTATCATTGTTATTACACTTAGTATTATTGTTATTATTATTATCATGAAGTATTAGAATCATTATGATTATTAGTATTATTTTTTTAGATCATCATTAATATAATTATCAACATTGTTATTATTAGTAACATAATAATTATTATCTTTACAAATATAAGTATTATGATAAAATTATGATATATATACAAGTATGAAGATTACTATTATATATCACTAATGGTTGTATTTTTTTATTATTTTTATTATTATGATTATGATTAGGATTATTATGATTATTATTATGAAAATAATACAAATTATAATTACTTTTGCAAATATTAGTATTAGTATCTTTTTACCAATATTAGAATTATCACGAGTATTATTATTATGTAATTACTAAAATCGATATCATAATGATCATCAACCATAAAATTTATATTTTTACAAGTATTATTATCAATATCATTATTATTATCACTAATAGAGTTATTATTAACATAAATATATTATTAAAGTTACTATCATCATTTTTACTAATATTAACTTAGTGTAATTTGAACCAATGTTTCGATAAACAAATGAAATACATACATAAATATAGATATTTAACACATATAACATAACAAAATTTAATCTTTATATATAAAATGAACATATAAGGTATATATAAATTATTAACATAAAAATGATAAAACTAATACTTATATATATATATATATATATATATATATATATATATATATATATATATATATATATATATATATATATATATATATATATATATATATATATATATATATATGTGTGTGTGTGTGTGTGTGTGTGTGTTCAATTACAACTATGAATATTAATAAATATACAAATGATATAGGTTCTGAATCCGAGGCTAACCCTATACTTGTTCAATGTCGTCCTAAGTATTTTTACTACAAAATATAGTAAGGTGAGTTTCATTTGCTCCCTTTTACTCTTTACATTTTTGGGACTGAGAATACATGCGCTGTTTTTACAACTGCTTTATTAAATGCTTTTGAAATATAATTTGAACTGCGAATACATGAAATACTTTTATAAATGTTTGACGAGATAGACACAAGTAAAACATTCCTC
Organism: Rutidosis leptorrhynchoides; assembly: GCF_046630445.1. NCBI lineage: Eukaryota > Viridiplantae > Streptophyta > Magnoliopsida > Asterales > Asteraceae > Rutidosis > Rutidosis leptorrhynchoides. The sequence goes on along the minus strand of NC_092334.1, from coordinate 366,548,273 downwards.
GAGTGAAATATTATGCAGACAGAAGTTCTGCGGATTATTGTTGAATTATGTGGACATGATAATTGCCACCATTGAATTATGTGGATATGATAATTGCCACATTGAATTATGTGGATATGATAATTGCCACTATTGAATTATGTGGACATGATAATTGCCACCAATTGATATGAATGTTATGTATCGAGAGAATGATTTTATACACAGGTTATGTGTATGTTATATTTTGTACACGAGATAGGTGTACTAAGATTTATGAAAAAGGATTTCGTACACGAGAAAGGTGTACTGTATTTAAAAGATATCGCATGTACATTACAGGTGGGTATAGGATTCGGGCCCATTTGTACCATGCAGGATTTAAATCTTGTGGTCTATCAAAATGATGAATTTTATTGTTTACGATAAACCTATGAACTCACCAACCTTTTGGTTGACACTTGAAAGCATGTTTATTCTTAGGTATGAAAGAAATCTTCCGCTGTGCATTTGCTCATTGTAAAGACATTTTTTTAGAGTCGATCATCGCAATGGAACCAGATATTGGTGACTTCGTCCAGACGGATTAGGATGGGGTATGACAGTTGGTATCAGAGCGGTGGTCTTAGCGAACCAGGTCATGCATTAGTGTGTCTAACTGATAGTTGCTTAGATGCATTAGTGAGTCTGGAATTCGACCATGTCTGCATGTCAAAATTTTTGCTTATCATTTCGTGTCAAAAATTGTCTACTTATCATTCTTAGGGAATCACTTGCTTATCACTCTTAGTCTAGACACGTCTTACTGCCTCTATTGCATAGACAGTGTACATATAAATTCATATCTTAGCGTATCTGTTAGTATTATATATGCATATGTAAATTATGTATTGCAGGGTACTAATCTATATCTTATAATCTATTTCTTATCGAAAATCCTTCACCTGATCGTACGAGATGAATCCCTAAACCAGTTAGAATCCCTTAGATTTCGATAGCTAATCCGATAGTTATTCCGACAACTATTCCGACATGGATATTCACCTAAGCTCTGAAAGTGGTGTTAATTAACCATCCCCAATTCATTTGATGGGTTCGTAGTCAACTCAATCAATGGAGACGCGAAGAAGGCGATCCCTTTCACCAACCGAATTCACCTCTTGGCGATGAACCTGAAGCACTTACCGACGAACCTATCCGAAACACCATTTTTAGCCTCATTTCCCGAGTAGCTCGACATGATTATATTCTACCCACAATTCTAAACCTTATTCATCCAATCGTTCCAACTGACAATCATCCCGGAATAATGGAAGAAGTCAACGAGCTTCGCGCCTGAGTTGTAGCCTTGGATAATATGGTGCAAAACATACCAGCTTCGGCAACATCATCGGCACCAACAGTACCATCAATAACAGCAACAGTACTATCAACAATCCATGCATCAACATCTCATTCTGTATCTCGAGCATAATCATCAATCTGCGAATCGTTCTACATCATTTATTTTCGTTCGACATGGCGGTTATGTAATCTCTAATGTTTTAGAGATTATATATTCTTATTCTAACGGTAAATCAAATGAGATTAATATTATATTAACTCATTTAATCCATAATTACGTCTGAAGAAAATATATATTTGTACAAACTATTAATGGTGAAAATATTTTAACGGGTAGGTAATACCCGATGAATATTTAGATTTCATATTAATAAGTTACACTGTACATTCTACGAATTTGATTCAACGATCATTTACTATTCTATTTACAACCACCGATATACGTATACGTTCACCGCAGAATAACCATTTTCATCCAATTTCATATTTGGATTTTGATTTACCAGAATCCAACAAGTGGCATAATGAAGAAAACATTGGACAAAATAAAATTTGTTAGAAACAAACAAATTAACTATGAGAAATTCTATTAAGAATCCACGCTAACAAAATCCTAGCTAACTGTTCCTAGCTAACTGTTAATTCCGTATTACCTTTTATTTATCGCAATTTATTTATCGCAATTTATTTATCGCATTTTATTTATCGCAATTTTAATTCTCGCAATTTTATTTATCGTCATTTAATTTCTGTTATTTATTTTACGCACTTTAAATATCGGGACACGTATACAAGGTTTTGACATATCATATCGACGCATATATATATATATATATATATATATATATATATATATATATATATATATATATATATATATATATATATATATATATATATATATATATATATATATATATATATATATATTATTTGGAATAACCATAGACACTCTATATGCAGTAATGCCGGAGTTAGCTATACAGGGTTGAAGTTAATTCTACAATAATATATATACTTTGAGTTGTGATCGAGTCTGAGACGTATACGGGTCATGATACGTATTAATTAATTCGAATATTATATGTTAAACTATATATGAATTATTGGACTGCCAACTGTGGACTATCGACTGTGGACTAATAACATTGGACAATTAAAATGAATTAAAATATTGATTATAATATATGAAACTAAACAATTCTTCAAGTTTTCCACTTGAATTCATCCTAAACCTCAACTGTATCTTGACGATTACAATCTGCGTTCAAACCTTTCATGATTCTTGAAAACACCTCAATCAAGAGAATGAACCAACCGCACTTCATCTATAGAAGAAAAGATTGATGCATATAGTTATGCACCTGAGAACTCTCAGAAACTGAGTAAACATTTAACACATAGCGGTGTTAATCCCTTTAGTGTCATTATTGCCCAACATAACTTTGCATTCCCTTTCCAAATTAGCCAATTTTGTCACAGCTCCAACAAGTCAACTTCGACTTTTCACTCGGATTAGTTTATTATAACCCTGATATATAAGTTGCCTTTCATCATCGATACCGAAAAACCGTTTATATCTCACTACATTAGCAGTAAACTTACCAGCAACATCATTGATCTTTGACTTTATGAAAAGTTATTTTATTCATTGAAATCCTATCACCTACTCATCTGTATCTGATAACAAGAATTGCCGTACCAAACACTGAGAATCAGCAACCAATATTTTGAAATCTCGCAGCATGTCTACATCAACAGTTATATGTAAACATATAACATTTTTCTCTTAGAATTATGATCTTCCATTCTGAAATTCTGAAAAGCACACAGTCTACAAATCAATACCACAAATTTTGAAAAAGCTGAACACAGCGGTAAAAACTGTACACGACCTTAATCGTCGAAAGTTTGATGATAAATAATGGAGTATTGGAAACATTCAATAGAAAATTTAGTACCAAAAAATTATGCGAAACTATGAAGGAAGCAGTGGAAAAATCACAAAGAATAAGTTTGAGTTCAAAGAATCCAAATGATTCAATGCCTGCTAAAGTCTTTAGCGAATATCTTGCTCCTTACTCTAAACCCTTGTGGACAATAGTTTCTATCATCCTCTGATCTTAGATATTCCGAGATATTATCGTATCTTTCATTATAAATATCCTCGATATTTCTGAATATATTTTCATAACTAATCTTATCTGAAATCATTAATATCTTCGTGCTATCAGTGTTACATCATATAGAAACTGTTAGTTTCTCTATTCTGTAAACTTTCGAGCTTAAAATATGAATGTTAATGAAGTAATGTTGGGAACTGAAGCATGAGTTAGTATAATATAATGACACTTGATCAACGTGATTATATTACAGTAAGTCATGCTGAGTTCCTAATGGGACATGATGATTCACAGATCATAATGTCATCATGTGTCATGTTACATAACTCTTTCATTCTGCTTAACTTCTGAACATATCAAGAAAGTATATTCTTGATAGTTTTATTCTCAGTGATTCTGGTAATTTGACTAATCAAATCGTGCTATTACGTTCTTTCTTGTTTAGAACATTAAGTTCATTCTAAACTCCATACTTACGAATTCTGGACCATTACTCATTTTACTAGAGGTCGAGAAGAGAATAAAAAGGCAAAGAGCTCCAAAATATAAGAGAAAATATAAAGTCCAATAACAACACGGAGGCTACAAACCGTGGATATTAATACGAATAACAATATAAAGACACGGTATAATTAAGAATAGTATCACCCCAAGGTTATATTAAAAGTAAACAGATTTTTCTGGTAGAAGATTGAAAAGAAGGATGACAGAATGATAATTAGGAAAATATTAGGGATTAGAACTGGACTAAGCATTTTCACAATCTTTTGGATGTATGAATTAAGAAAGAAGGTATTGGAGTGGTGGAAAATAATGGAACGGAAAAAGTTTAAATTATAATGAAAATATCAGACAGAGTAATCGAGGCAGATCACCGTAATTAATTATAGAGATCTTAATTTCCTTACTCGCTGAAGAATCAAATCTTTTAGATTTTGAAGATTTTCTTTAAATCCCTTGAATTCCGGAATTCAACCAGGACAACGTCAAAAGTTAAGACGCACATTATGTTCTAAATTCAACCCTGGTTACGTCAAAAGCTAAGACGAATCTCTATTTTTTCATTTCATTCTTTCGTGATAGCTTCACTCGTACACTTCGAATAATTGAATTATTTTATCCAGGTTACACCCTGTGATAAAATTCTATTTATCAACTCATATTTGCCATGAAAACATTTTTATTGTTAGCCATGACAACCTCACTCAAATTTCGGGACGAAATTTCTTTAACGGGTAGGTACTGTAGTGACCCGGGAATTTCCGACCAAATTTAAACTTAATCTTTATATGATCTCGAAACAATAAGCAAAGTCTGTAATATTGAATCTCAAATATTTTGAAGTGATTTTACCCTTTGACTATTTCCGACGATTCACGAACCATTATTTTTAACTAAATACATATATGTATATAAATGTAAGTATATATAATAATTAGAATTAATAAAATGTAATCTTTGGAATTTAAAATGTAAAATAATAACTAAGTTACTATATATATATATATATATATATATATATATATATATATATATATATATATAACTAATATTGTATGTAAGTTATAAATATAACTAATATATATATATATATATATATATATATATATATATATATATATATATATATATATATATATATATATATAAATTCTATACATAACTAATATTGTATGTAAGTTATAAATATAAAACATGCAGGATATATTATTATTATTATTATTATTATTATTATATATATATATATATATATATATATATATATATATATATATATATATATATATATATATATATATATATATTAAAAATGACATATGTAAAAATTAAAATATTAAATAAATTTACAAACTATAATATATCTCTTATGAATACTGCTGATACCTGTATTATTAATATTATTAATATAATACATAATATAAAAATATGAAATTTGATAAACATAATTTATTGAAGCAACATTGTATTACTCTCATTACTAGTATTAATATTAATATCAGTATTAATATTTGTATTATTATGGTATATATATTAGAGAGATATAAATATTATCTTTAAGTACTATCAATAAAAATCATAATTTTCATTATTATCGTTAATAATATGATCATTACCATTTTTATAGTTATTATTTTAATTGCCATTATTTATTATCATTAATATTAGTATTAGTGATATTATTATCATTATTATTATTAGTAGTATTATTTGATTAGTAATATTATTATTAATTTCTATTATCAGTAATTTTTTATTATTCCAATGAAACTAATAATATTATTATTAATAAATTTACTTACATTTACAAATTCTTAATATTAATATTTAAAATAAATAAAACTGTATACGATCACCTTTTTATTAAAAGTCTCAATTGAGACTGTATTTAATTGATTCTCCAATATTCTATCTTAGTACGAACCAGGATATAGACATCAATTAAATCCAAATTCCGTTAGCCATTGTTATCACCTTTTATATATTTTTTTAATTTTTTTTTAATTTGTCTGTACAATTTATAAAACTGTCGATTTCTATTTTTGCTATAAAATAGCCAATTAACTCGTGTTATTCGAGAGAGGTCAATATGTGTCCTAATTATCATTATCACATAACAATTAACACTCTGTGTATCGATTAAATTTCAAACAGAAAGAAGCAAGAACACAGTCTTACCCTGTTTTCATATTTGTTTTTACAATAGATCAAATTCGAGTTAAAATTCAAATTGTGTTAATGCCAAGTTGTTAGGAACCCTTTATTCAAACTATCTGTAAGTTTCTAAATTCCAATTTCGTTTCTTGAATTCAAATTTAAGAGTCAAATTTTATTTTTAAAAAGTCAACAATTGGGTTCATCGTGAAATTTGAATTCTGTAAGTTGTTTCCTGTTAAAATGAGAATTCATATAGTTTATAGGACTCTTTTGAAATCTATTTCATATAAAAAGTTTCTTTTAAAATGGTCTTAAAATCAAAATCAAACATTGAGTTCATGAACTCAAGAACACGACGGTTTTAATTAAAGTATATTTTTTGTTGTTGTTCGCTGTTATATAATTCAAGTTAAAGGAATCCCAGACGTTCTGTTTAAATTAAGAATCTTAAAATCGATTGAATTGATTGTTGTTATATTAAATGGGTGTCTGATCGAATTTCAAATTGAAGAAGATGAAGAACAATTAAATCGGGTTAAATACATTTTAAGTTAGAATAAATTCAGAAAGACAGAGATGGAAGGATGGTCGTGAGGGTGTTTGTTATAACAGAAGGTCGCGGGTTCGAGTCCCATATGGGACATTTCTTTTTACAAACAAACTTCAAGGGTATATTTTTATTTCCTTTATTTTTAATTATTATTATTATTATTATTATTATTATTATTATTATTATTATTATTATTATTATTATTATTATTATTATTATTATTATTATTAGATTATTATTAGAGTTGTTATTATGATGATTGTTATCATTGTTATTACACTTAGTATTATTGTTATTATTATTATCATGAAGTATTAGAATCATTATGATTATTAGTATTATTTTTTTTAGATCATCATTAATATAATTATCAACATTGTTATTATTAGTAACATAATAATTATTATCTTTACAAATATAAGTATTATGATAAAATTATGATATATATACAAGTATGAAGATTACTATTATATATCACTAATGGTTGTATTTTTTATTTTTTTTGTTATTATGATTATGATTAGGATTATTATGATTATTATTATGAAAATAATACAAATTATAATTATTTTTGAAAATATTAGTATTAGTATCTTTTTACCAATATTAGAATTGTTAATATTAACATAAATATTATTAATTATATTATCACGAGTATTATTATTATGTAATTACTAAAATCGATATCATAATGATCATCAACCATAAAATTTATATTTTTACAAGTATTATTATCAATATCATTGTTATTATCACTAATAGAGTTATTCTTAACATAAATATATTATTAAAGTTACTATCATCATTTTTACTAATATTAACTTAGTGTAATTTGAACCAATGTTTCGATAAACAAATGAAATACATACATAAATATAGATATTTAACACATATAACATAACAAAATTTAATATCTTTATATATAAAATGAACATATAAGGTATATATAGATTATTAACATAAAAATGATAAAACTAATACTTATATATATATATATATATATATATATATATATATATATATATATATATATATACATATATATATATATGTGTGTGTGTGTGTGTGTGTGTGTGTGTGTGTGTGTGTTCAATTATATCTATGAATATTAATAAATATACAAATGATATAGGTTCGTGAATCCGAGGCCAACCCTATACTTGTCCAATGTCGTCCTATGTATTTTTACTACAAAATATAGTAATGTGAGTTTCATTTGCTCCCTTTTACTCTTTACATTTTTGGGACTGAGAATACATGCGCTGTTTTTACAACTGCTTTATTAAATGCTTTTGAAATATAATTTGAACTGCGAATACATGAAATACTTTTATAAATGTTTGACGAGATAGACACAAGTAAAACATTCCTCGAATGAAATATTATGCAGACAGAAGTTCTGCGGATTATTGTTGAATTATGTGGACATGATAATTGCCACCATTGAATTATGTGGATATGATAATTGCCACCATTGAATTATGTGGACATGATAATTGCCACCAATTGATATGAATGTTATGTATCGAGAGAATGATTTTATACACAGGTTATGTGTATGTTATATTTTGTACACGAGATAGGTGTACTAAGATTTATGAAAAAGGATTTCGTACACGAGAAAGGTGTACTGTATTTAAAAGATATCGCATGTACATTACAGGTGGGTATAGGATTCGGGCCCATTTGTACCATGCAGGATTTACATCTTGTGGTCTATCAAAATGATGAATTTTATTGTTTACGATAAACCTATGAACTCACCAACCTTTTGGCTGACACTTGAAAGAATGTTTATTCTTAGGTATGAAAGAAATCTTCTGCTGTGCATTTGCTAATTGTAAAGGCATTTTTTTTGGAGTCGATCATCGCAATGGAACCAAATGTTGGTGACTTCGTCCAGACGGATTAGGACGGGGTATGACATTGAGTGATTTGGGTTGAGAGAGAATCGGATAAGGCTACCAGATCTGAGTGATGTGTGTGTAATGACAGGCTTAACCTAAAATAAAGAACATAACACTTATATACCCCTGCTGTTGACTCAACCGTGCGAGTCAACCATCACTCGTACGAGTGGGCTTCCTCAACCGTACGGGTGATCACTCACTCGTGTGTATATACTCAGATTAGGTTTGTGACTCAGCTCAGCTCAACCGTGCGTATGAGCCTATCAGCCGTACGAGTGAGCCTTCACTCGTACGTCTGACTGAGTCTAATATAGTCAAACATCCTTCTTGCGTTCCTGCAGTACCTGTAACCACATATAAACAAAGATAGGATAATAACGAGCGATCATGGTAGCCCATAAACTGAAGTACTAGTAACAAATGTAAGATAGATGTCTAGGGACTTATAGAAAATGCATCAACAACTCCCCCTAGGACCTAGAACATCGATTACAATAAAGTAAAATTTCGTGAAATACATAAAAGTCCAAAAGTAACATGAGTTTAACATCAATTACATATCCAGATTCTCTCTCTCGCATAAATACATCATCAAAAACAAAATACAAACAAGCAATACAGTATCTGACATAGATCAGCTGGCTTGAACTTGGTTTGAGCTTTGAGCATCACTTTCTCTGTTGAGGTAGACATGATAGACATCGATCACACGTTGATATCTCATTGCTTCCTCTTTTCGATCATCTCTGAACGTAATGTGATGGCGGTGAAGTGTCTCCACATCAAATCTCGATAAGTTCCTCAGCCACATAGGATCTAGAATCCTCACATTGTCAAACTGTATGCTCCCATATTCTTTCTCAATTGTAGTCAGGATCACTGCTTCCTCCGACAACTCATCATAAAACCACCATCTGAAGTTCTTACAAATATCCTTGGGTAAGGGCATCAGTGGAGATTGTTTCATGTACTTAGCTGGACGGAACTTAACAACGCGAACAGGTCCACCTTTTAAATTTAACTTTGTTGGGTGCATGGAGAACCTGGAGGCTGTTGACTTAAAGATATCCCATTTCCCTGTTTTATACTCATACCTGAGTTTTCTCTTAAACCACCTGGAAAGGTCACTATCTTCAGCTTTCAACATCTTCAGCTTCGGAAGTTGCATAATCTCGAAGTAAGGTAGAGTTTTGAAGTGACTCGGTCTTGCCATATAATCAACTCCTCCTTCCCTCTTGATCGCAAAATAATTGATCTCTTTGAAGTAACCCCAGCTCAAAATTTTACCCTTGGAATACTTCTTGGCTCTCTTTCCTTTTTCATAGAAACTGACAAACTTCGGCTCGAGCTCTGGCTTATTCAGATCAGGGTTAACAACGTTCTGTTTCCACCAACTCTGACGGCTTTCACTTCCTCAACATTTCTATTCACCTTAACCCTATCACGTACAAACCATTTCTTAATTTCATTCCATCCCTCGGCCTTGGCTTGCTTGGCTCGGAGCTTCTTCTTCTTCAACTCAGTTTCATTTCTTTCTTTCTCAACGAGCAGTTTCTCATGTCGGATTCTCTTATTCCTTTCCGATAACACATCAACTTCCTTTACTTTCTCTTTGTATACCTTCCTCGCCTTTTCTAAATCATTTAAATTCTTCCTTTTCACCTCACTACTCAAATTGAAAAAGTCACTTAAAGTTGAGTGACGGATTCGAGTATGGCTCAAGCGAAGGCATAACAATCTCAACGTCTTCTTCTTCGTCATTCTCAGATTCTGTTACCAATTCATCTTCGGATTCAACAATCACATCCTCTTTCACACTATCCTTACCAACAGAATCTTCACTCTTCTCATCTTCAAACAAATTATCAAAATCACTTAAGTTGATATTTTGGATTAATTCGGGAGGGTGATGTGTGCAGAGGTGTATACGAAATACTATTATTTTTATTACGAAATACTATTAAATATGATACAATTTACACAAGTTATTTATTTATTTATTGAATGGATATACATAAACCTTGCTACAACACTTATAGGCAGTGTACCTAATCGTAGAGTAGTGTAGTTTTTAGTAAGTTCGGTTCGTTCTACAGGGATACAACTGAGTTTAACGCTATATTTTTATTAATTATATTCGTATATATATATATATATATATATATATATATATATATATATATATATATATATATATATATATATATATATATATATATATGTAGTACTATTATTATTATTAAGTCGATTTTAAGTTTGACGTGTCGATTTTAAGTCCTAATGCAAAATATTAAATATAACTTAATTTGAAGCGTAAAGTAAATGACGATAAATAAAAATGCAATAAAATAAAAGTACGATAATTAAAAGTGCAATAAAATAAAAGTAGGATAAATAAAATGACGATAAATAAAAGCGCGATGAGATATAAAATAAAGGAATTATGCTTATTTAAACTTCCGTAATCAAAGTGTTTGACGTGTTGATTTTAATTTATTACCAAGGGTTAATTGTCCTTTGTCCTGGATTATTCGATATGTCCATCTGGTTTTGTCCATAATAGTCCATCGGTCATAATTATAAAGTGTGAGAGTCTTCGGCAAATTAACCTTATACCCGAAGTCAAATATTCCAACTAATTGGGGACTTCAACTGTAACAAGGTCTTAATACTTTATTTAATGAATACACCAGGTTATCGACTGCGTGTAATGCAAGGTTTTAATACTTTATTAACAATTACACCAATTACCCTTGAATGTAATCCACCTCTGTTTTAATGAGTCCAGTGACTATTAATCCATCCTCGTGTCCGGTCAAATGAATAATTATCAGTGTTTATAAATATCCCGCCCACCGTACCCAGTCAAGCGTATGTGGTTATATATAAACACGTCAAATTATAAATCTCTATATTAAATTAACGAGATATCATTTAGTTAATATAAAGCCATTAATAGCCCATAGTCCAATTTCCACAAGTGTCGGTCTTTTGTCCAAACCCCAATTATGGTCCAAAGCCCAATAACCCCGTCTTAATATTTAGTCCAACATCACGATTACTTCGGCTTAAATAAGCATAATAATAACTTAGCTACGAGACATCAATTTAAAAGGTTGAACATAACTTACAATGAGTATTAATCGCATAGTGTTACACGAACAGAGTTTTGACTTACAAACCCTAAAACATTCGCTATAATAACCTTATTATTATTAACTTAATATTAAAATTATAATTATAAAATATAAATATATAATTGAGAGAGAGTTTGATGATTGATGATGGTGTACTCCTCTCGTCCGAATTCAATTGCTATTTATAGGACCTGACCAGTATTTTGAGGCTATGCGATCGCATGGGATATATGCCTCCTGGCCATGCGATCGCATGGTAACCTGGGACAGCTCACATCCTTTTGTTTTCTTGTTTGCCGATTTTTTTATTTTAATATATAAATATAATATATATATATATATATATATATATATATATATATATATATATATATATATATATATATATATATATATATAATTTATAGAATTATTTATATATTATATTATATTCGCGTGCATAGTTGACTTGTAATTTTAGGTCCGTTGCGTCGCGCGTTGATATTCGGTTCAGGTCTCGGTTCCGGATTTTCGAACGTCCTTGCGTATGCTTAGATATCTTGTACTTTGCATTTCACGGCTTGTACTCTTGTAACTTTTAGACATTTCTTATCAATAAATTGAACCACTTGAATTGTATCTTGTACGTCTGAGGTTTTTGGTCATTTGCGTCTTTAAATCGTCGAATCTGTCTTTTGTCTTCACCTTTTATTATTTAAATGAATATCACTTGTATATAGAATAATTGCAAATAAAAGCTTGTCTTTCTTGAAGGATAATGCTATGAAATATATGTTCATTTTTAGCATTATCAAATATTCCCATACTTTAGCATTGCTTGTCCTCAAGCAATATAGAACTTGAAATAAAAACATACTTGAATCACTTCTTTATTCTTCACACTTTGTACATCAGTGATTTTGATACGGCAGTATGAACAATGATAGTAACGATGTGGTTTACAGTCTCACATGACTATAAAAATTTAGATCCTTTAGGAAATTGGATCTTTATGAAAACATTTGATCTTTAGAAAATTCAATCTAGCTTTTACCCTAGATAATTTTTCCGGAATAACCCTTCACTGTTGTTTGCAAAATGTTTTTGTGGGTTTTGTGGGTTTCAGATTTTAAAATTTTAGCTCAAAACTTATGGTTTTGTGTCACCCACTTGCTAACCTTGTATTAGGAAAGCAACACATCCAGTATACTTGCTCTGTATATTACCTTTTGGTAAACTACCGTCCGGTTGTAAAGAAAAGCGTAGAACAAGCAACTGTTAAGGAAATGTCTAATGACATGTAGATGTTCATGGTCCACAACGTGTCGGATGCAATTACTATCCTTTGTAGGAGCAATAGTAAAGATCACCTTATAGTTTTTCGATCTGGCACAAGGTCCTGTCTTCGACCATGCTATGCAACCACCGTTCTTACGGTTGACACCCGATTTGGTTCAGGTGATCTAATGAATTCCAGGTGAATTCCTAGGATTTTATGTTCAATGGTAATGAACGCATTGAAAATAGGTTTTCAGAAAACAAATCGGTTTGTAATTTGATCAAAATATTTTCTCGTTCAAGTTCGAATTTAGATATCATCGAATTCCATGAGTTTGTAATTCTCAATCTTTAAAGTCAATCTCAAGGATTGAGTAATATCAGACTTAAATGCTGATTTTTAATCTTTAAGGAGATTATCCTTTCTAGGGATATGATTTATTAGTCTTATAAGCTAATTTGCACGGTGCCCCCCCATTGTACGAGACAGATCCTCTTATGGATAGGATAAGTCTGACCACATGGTGACCCTATTTGATGCTGAGGTCCGTGGATTTCCAGCTGATTTTCGAGAAAACTTTTCAACATTTTTCGTAGACTCTATAACTGGTCTGGATGACAACTTCCTGACCTAAATCAAGAAGCGCGTGTCTTTTTTCTCGGAAGACTTTACTTCCTTTTACATTCCATTTATATTACAATAAACTGAGTAAAACTGATTAATATTGTCCAAAACAAAAGTATCTTCAATTATTTGTACAAAAATATGTGATATATGTTCTAAATAACTTGATAAATTTTTCCCACACTTGGCTTTTATTTTTCTTTCTTTGCCTTTTTATTCTCTTCTATTCCATTTTAAATGAATTCAAGCGTTTTGGGTTGTTTCTCAATTTATGTCTTTTTCGAGGTACCAATAATTTCGGTGTTAACACCTAGTTTTATCGTTCATAAATATGTATAAACATGATTTTGAATTCATTTATTTGAAAATTTTTAAAAATTTTACTAGAAGTGGGTAGTCAGTATATAGGACTAGGGATGTTCTTTATTATCAGAGAGCACTAGATTCTAATATAACTACTGCTTTACTAGTAAAATTTAACGGTGGCTATTAAACCAAGTGTATAAGTCAAATGTTTAAAACACGAAAGAATTTAATCCCTTCCCACACTTAAGATCGTGCAATGCCCTCATTTGCAAGAAATCCGTAACAATTTAAATTATTGAGGGTGATTAGCGTAGAAAAATGATTAAATTTTATCAAAGTTTCCAAACATATTGTTGTTTGTTTGAATGATAAATGGTGCACTTCATTTGTTCATTCCTGCAGTTGTTATTTCACATATATTTTGCATCTTGTCGTTAAAATTAATAGCTTTTGTCGAACTTAATGCCAGTCTTTGAAAGTTCGCTGTTTTACCCTGTTGTGTACAATTGACAATATACATACAATACAAATATAAACATGCATGGTAATTTGAAATGGGACTTAATATCCCACTTTTAAATTATAAATATGAAATATTAGTAACACAATAATAAAAATGTTAAAAATTACATAAAAATATCAAAATATTATATGTTTAAACATTAAAAAATGATAAAAAGATAAGAAATCACCAATGGAACTGTATCAATCTGGATATGGATTTCAGTTCATGTCATCGCTCGAGTTCCATGGCTAGTGATAGGTGTTCTGATTGGGTTGGTTGGGGTCGTATAGGTCAAAGGGTGGTCGCATGTCGGGCTGATGTGGTGGATAGTATGCAGGTCGAGTCGGGATGTAGTTATGTGGTACCTAATATGACAGTCGGCTCATGATCTGGTGCTGATGAACTTTCCAGCTATCGTGTTGGCATCGCCTGGATTGCTCACACTCATCTGCGGCTCTCCACTGCTCATACTGACGATGCCTAGCCTGGTTATTCATGTCCACCTCATCTATATACTGATAAACATCAGTATAACTATCCCTAATGACATCCTAATGTCATCTGCTTCCTCCATCTCCTCATCCGAACCCCTATCTGTGGATGGGTGCCCCGATATGATATTGGCCTATTGTGACTCCGATTTAGTACCTTTGCACCTTGATATACCTGCAATCCTATACTCTCGACCTATTCCTGAACCACCATCATTGGACCCCCTTGTTCAATATCTACACCTAAATACTCTCCAATGAGAGTAAGAAAAATGCCTCCTCCTATTATTCCCCCCTCCTGTATACCTTCCACCATTTTGGACAGATAATAACCAACACATTAGGGGATATTAACAAAGCCTCTAGGGTCTCGAATGCACTTGAGGTAGAATAAATCGTTTAGGGTCATTTTCTCCTTGTTTTTACCTCGTTGTGTAATCTAGTTCGCTAAAAACCTATGAATTACGCGAAGCTCTTCTTTGTTAATATCTAAATAGGAGTATCTTCCACCCCGCCTAAACTCATTAAAGTTTGACATAAGCCTCCATATGGCATTAGCGTCAAAATCTCTATCTACCCTCTCACCTTCATGAATCAAAGCTGTAAAATCAGGTGATAATAATTCAGCGGGGGTGTAAATCTGTAAATCCCTAGCCATGTCCAGCATGGACATCCTGTACATCCTACCTCCAAGTAAAAAATCTAAGAAAACTCCTATCTTCTACGTTATCTACATCCTTATTTAATGCTATAGTACTCATTAATTCAACACACCATTCCTTATATACAGGCCTACGAATGGTAAACAAACGTTCCCAGTCAGGAAAAGAAGAGTTTCCATACCTTTGGATTAGTAACAGCCTAACTGAGTTAGCTAGGTTGACTTCTTCCAAAGGTCTCCAATCTATCACCCTTGGTACTTCCACATTTTTGGTGTAAAACTTAAATTTGTTACTTTGGTACGTTGGGTAATCTCTCCAGCTTCGCTCAAATCTCAGATTGGGATGCAATTCCTGTTCATGAACTATTGAGTTTATTATTAACTGATGAGGCAGAAATTGTACGTAGGCAGTAAAAAATTGTAGATTTGGTTCATAATATGGTAGGTGTTGATTATGATGTTGTTGCTCTTGTTGTGGCTCAGGTGGCATCTCTGGCTGTGGCTCTTGTTCAGGTTGTCTAGACGATGATGCACCGTCAGTATCTGTATTTCTCTGCAAAACACATTAAACACAAAATTTGTGCATTCAAATATGCATTAGTGTTAGCAGAATAACAACTTAAAACAATTACAACAACATGTTTAATCCATATTAAACTTATACTCATTTTCATATTTTTATCAATTTTACAATTTTTCAAATAAGCATATATGAAAATGTATACAAAGTTCATAAGCATTCAACTCAAATAATATGTTAAAATAACCATTACTAGCAATTAAACAAGTT
This sequence comes from Rutidosis leptorrhynchoides, assembly GCF_046630445.1. NCBI lineage: Eukaryota > Viridiplantae > Streptophyta > Magnoliopsida > Asterales > Asteraceae > Rutidosis > Rutidosis leptorrhynchoides. The sequence goes on along the minus strand of NC_092334.1, from coordinate 366,531,940 downwards.
TCAAATGGCATTCATATCAAAATAATCAAGTTCATGAATTTTAGACTTAAAAAGTCCACTTTGATGCTCAAAAATCATGTTTAGGATCAAAGTTTTGATCATTTAGTAATCTACACATGTTACACTACTTAATTTAGCAATAATTCACAACAAAAATCGGCCATAACCTGTTTATATCAAAAAGCCCCAAATTGCTCAAGAACACAAACCCTAGATTTCCTAAAATTTTGAAGTTTAAGGCTTCAAATCATGTCAAATAGCATCAATCTAGGTTATTCAAGCATAATATATGATCAATTTAACTTTAATTAAGCTAGAAATCATCAAAATTAAATTAGGTAAAAATTGTTCATAATCACTATAAATTCAAAATTAAAGAGTTTTAGGGGTGAAATTTTTACCTTTTTGCTCCCTAATCTGAACAAACGCATGATTATGGCGGATTGTAGTAACAAATTTCGTGAATTTTGGTTGAAAATTGGTGATTTTTGGGGTGTTTTTGGGAGTGTATTCGTGAATGTGTGTGTGTTTTGTGAAGACAGAGAGCACAGCTCGTGCCTTTTTGTTTCTGACCAGGTTTCTGCCTCCATGCGATCGCATGGCTTGGCAGTACAAACCCCATGCAATCGCATGGGGTATAATTGTTTTTTTTAAACCTTTAAATTATAAAGCAATTAATTAATTAATTTAAAATTTTGTTTCTTTTTAGATTGAGGTCGTTTCGGTACGTTTACCTAGTTCGTCCCTCTACAAAATGTTAAAAATTTCCATTTCAAAGCGATTGTTTTAAAAGGAAAGATTTTTGAGTTTTTTTTTAATGTTTTTAGCATACTTTAAATCAATAAGATTAAAAATAATGATAAAAAAATTTTTCATCCCGCCCTCGAGTAAAGCAATTTCGGTTCAATCACCTAGTGTTTAACTCATGACGAATTTTTGAAATCAATTTTTAATTTAATGAAATAAAGTAAATTTTGTTTTTAAATTCAAATCAAACTTAAATTTAAAATGCATAAAATTTCATATAGATATTAAAATTATTTATATACATTAATTTTACAATTTTTCATTTAAAATAAAATAGTTATATATTAATTTTAAAAACAAGGTAAAAATAAAAATAGAAAGTCTTTTTGGTCTTTTATCCCACTTTAATCAATCAAATATTAACAAAAATATACGTCCCTCATTTGGGTAAAGTAAATTCGGCTATATTACCTAGTTTTACTCCTGACGAATTTCTGAAATATTTTGAATTGATTGATTAAAGATATTTATACCTTATGAATAAACGGTAAATTTTGCAGTGATGAATTAAATTTTTGTATGATATCAATAATTTCGGTTTATTACACCTAATTTTATTGAATATCAATTTACTACTTTATAGCGAACGATTCAGCGTTTATTATTAGAAGGTTAAAAGCAATAAATATAAATAAAAAATAAAAACTGTACATACTTACCTATGAGATAGAATTCTCAGAGACCTGCTTTAGTCGACTCATAGGAGAGTCGTTCGATTTGGTTTTCCATAGGTACATAAGCGTAACCTCGATTTTTCAATAACTTGTCTTCTAAACATATGAACGGTCCTTCTCTGCATAAAGTAACAAACTCGGTATTGGAATGTGTTTGATTGTTCGAACATTTCCTTTCATGTGACCATTTTCCGCATTTATGACATCTTTCAAGGTGTCGTGCTCTTCTTTTTGTTGCAGATTTTGATTTTTCTTTACCAAAATGTATCTTATTATGATTCTTCCTGAGTTCTTTCCTTACTTCGTCCATTTTGCCTCTTATGAATGATACCAGTTCACTCGGGAAAGTGTTATTATTACGTTTAGTAATCATAGCATGTAGTAGTAGACCATGGTTCAGATCAAAGGAACTATTCATCTCGTAAAACCTAAAAACACAAAAATTCAGAATGGAGGGAGAAGACTAGTTCTTTAGGGTCTGCTAGGGAATGGCCATTTGGATTCCATTTTCGAGAACTACACGAAAACAGAAAATCTAACTCTAGACAGCATTATATTATTTCTTAGATCATTTGAATCTCCTCACACTTAGTTAGCTGTGGTGTCGAACTTGTGATTAACTTCATTGTTAATTTCAATTGGAACATCAACAACTTGCATATCTCTGACTTTTGCTTCAAGTTATTTGTTGATTTCCTCTATAACATTCACAAATTCAATTAACATCGCCTTTTCTTTAGGCGATAAATTGGATACTAATCTGCTACATAACTTAAAGTTCCCCTTAATCCTAGCATCTTGAATCCATTTATAAAGTTTCTTCGTTGAACTGTTAAAAACGAGTTCATCTAATTTCGTATCAACAACGGGGTTCTTTGTTATCGGGTCATCATTAGGTGTTTCTTCATCTTCCCCACACTTAGGCGTTTTTATTGGTTCAACAGTTTTGGTTGGTGGAGATTTAAACTTTCGGTTCACAAAAGTGACCGATTTGTCACCATCCCTAATTGTCATTCTACCTTCTTTTACATCAAAGAACGCCTCGGTGGTTGCTAAAAATGGGCGACCTAAAATTAGAGGAATATCAAGATCTTCCTCCATATTAATAACTATGAAATTTGCAGCAAAGGTCAAACTTCCCACTTTAACAAATAAATTATTGGCTATTCCAACCGGGTGTTTAATGGTTAGGTCAAATGATTGAACACCTATGCTGGTTGGTCTTAATTTACCTACACCTAATCTTTTGTATAAGGAAAGAGGCATAACATTCACACTTGCTCCTAAATCTGCGAGCCCATTATACATAGCACCATCATTAAGCAAGCAAGAAATGATAAATTTACCTGGGTCTCCTACTTTAGTAAGTAGAGTTGGTTTGTTAACCTTTTTCGGGTGATCTTTTCTTGGTTCTTTCACTTCTACTTGAACTTCTTGTTCATATTTTTCTTCGTTTCTTGGAATGGGAGGTTCATATAGAAATTCTTCTTCATCACTCCAATTTGAAATCTCTCCATCTTCCACTTTTGGTTTTTCACATGTTGAAAACATATTTATGTTTTCATTCTGAGGGTTTTCTTTGATGGTGAAATTATGGTTAACTTCATTGTCAACTTCCATCGAATCACGTATGCAATGTTTAACTCTGTGACCATTAACTTTAAATTCAATCCCATTTGAATTTATCAACTCTATTGTTCCGTATGGGAAAACTTATTTGACTATAAATGGTCCAGACCATCTTGATTTCAATTTTTCAGGAAATAGCTTGAATCTTGAATTGAAAAGAAGGACTCTGTCTCCTTCTTTAAATTCTTTTGAACTTCTGATTCTTTTATCATGCCATTTCTTCATTCTTTCCTAATAGATTAATGAATTTTCATATGCATCGTGTCTTAATTCTTTTAATTCGTTTAGTTGACTTAAACGTAAATGGCCAGCTTCATGCAAATCAAGATTACATGTCTTCAAAGCCCAAAATGCTTTGTGCTCAATTTCTACTGGAAGGTGGCATGCTTTTCCGTAAACGAGTTTAAAAGGTGTGGTACTAATTGGAGTTTTGTAGGCTGTTCTAAAAGCCCAGAGTGCATCCTCCAATTTTATGGACCATTCCTTTGGATTTGATCCTACGGTTTTCTCTAGAATATGTTTTAATGCTCGGTTGGTATTTTCAACTTGTCCACTTGTTTGTGGATGATAAGCGGTTGAGATTTTATGAGTCACTCCATATCTTTTGAGAACTTTCTCAAGTTGATTATTACAGAAATGAGTACCCCGATCACCTATTAAAGCTTTCGGTGTTCCAAACCTAGCAAAAAGACCTTTTAAGAAGTTGACTACAACTCGTGCATCATTAGTTGGGAGAGCTTGTGCTTCTGCCCATTTTGATACATAATCAATGGCTACGAGAATGTAGAGATTATTATGAGATTTTGGAAATGTACCCATGAAGTCAATACCCCAAACGTCGAATACTTCACATACTTGAATGACATTTTGTGGCATTTCACCACGTTGACTTATTTTTTCGGCCCTTTGACATGCATCACAGGATTTGCAAAGAAGTTGTGTGTCTTTGAAAATTGAAGGCCAATAGAATCCAGCATCGTAGACTTTCCTTGCTGTGAGCTGAGGCCCATAATGCCCTCCTGTTGGTCCTATGTGACAATAGTTTAAGATTTGACTAGCTTCATCCCCGAATACACATCGGCGTATTATTCCATCAGGACATCTCTTAAACAAGTGTGGATCTTCCCAAAAATAGTGTTTTATATCACTAAAGAATTTCTTTCGTTTTTGGTACGACAACCCCTTTTCAAGGAATCCACATACTAAGTAGTTTGCAAAGTCTGCAAACCATGAAATTTCATTATAATTGATTTTCAAGAGATATTCATCAGGAAAGTTATCTTGTATGGCTGATTCATTTAGATCTTCTAATTCAGGATTTTCAAGACGAGAAAGATGATCAGCGGCAAGATTTTCTGCTCCCTTTTTGTCTTGAATTTCAATATCGAACTCTTGTAAGAGTAAGATCCAACGGATTAATCTTGGTTTGGCATCTTGTTTTGAAAATAGGTATCTAAAAGTAGAATGATCGGTATAGACCACCGTTTTTTATAGAACGAGATATGAACGAAATTTGTCAATTGCAAAGACGATAGCAAGGAGTTCTTTTTCAGTAGTTGTGTAATTCGTTTGAGTTCCTTGTAACGTCTTACTAGCGTAATAGATAGGTTGAAATCGTTTTTCAATCCTTTGTCCTAAAACGGCTCCCATTGCAAAATCACTTGCATCGCACATGAGTTCAAATGGTAGATTCCAATTTGGAGTTATCATGATTGGCGCATTAGTGAGTTTTTCTTTAAGAATATTAAAAGAATTGATGCATTCATCTGAAAAGATGAATGGAGCATCTTTTTCTAGAAGTTTATTCATAGGAGTGGCAATTTTAGAAAAATCTTATATGAACCGTCGGTAAAAACCGGCATGCCCTAGAAAACTCCTAACTCCTCTAACACTGGTGGGATGTGGAAGTTTAGCAATTACATCTACTTTAGCTCTATCCACTTCAATTCCTTCCTTTGAAATTTTATGACCAAGAACGATGCCTTCTTTAACCATGAAATGGCATTTCTCCCAATTAAGTACTAGATTTGATTGTTCGCATCTAATAAGCATTCATTCAAGATTAACTAGACATGTTTCAAAAGTATCACCGAAGACTGAAGAGTCATCCATGAAAACTTTCATGCATTCTTCTATCATGTCGTGAAAAATCGCCATCATGCACCTTTGAAAGGTTACAGGGGCGTTGCAAAGTCCAAATGGCATGCCTTTGTAAGCAAAAGTACCATAAGGGTATGTGAACGTGGTTTTCTCTTGGTCCTCGGGTGCGATTGGAATTTGAAAGTATCCGGAGAAACCGTCAAGAAAATAATAGTAACTATTCCTATCTAACCTTTCCAACATTTGATCATTGAAAGGTAAGGGAAAGTGATCTTTTCTGGTGGCGTCATTTAGTTTTCTATAATCAATACAAACACGCCATCCCGTTACAGTCCTAGTAGGAATAAGCTCATCTTTTTCATTTGTGATGACAGTGATGCCACCCTTCTTAGGTACACATTGAACTGGGCTTACCCATGGACTATCAGAGATTAGATAAATTAAACCTGCATCTAGCAGTTTAATAATTTCTTTCTTAACAACATCTTGCATATTAGGATTTAGTCTTCGTTGGCGTTGCACATATGTTTTATGACCTTCTAAGGATTTTGTGTGTAAATTACGAAGGACATATTGCTTTAATGACATGAATCTTCCATGCAATAGCTGGTTTATAAGCTTTTAACACAGAAATGAGTTGAGATTTTTCATTTTCTGTAAGAGAAGACGAGATTATTACAGGTAATTCAGATTCACCATGTAAATAAGCGTATTCCAAATGGTTTGGAAGTGGATTTAAATCTAATATCAGTAGTTCTTCTATCGATGATTTGTATCGATATCTGTCTTCTTCTTTTAGCATTTGAAGTTCTTCTTTTGTTGGTTCGTATTCATTAGCCATAAGTGTGGCTAACATTTTAGCTTCATCAATTGGTTTCGTTCCTTCTCCTAAAGAACATTCTCCTGTTCCTTGTAATTCTGAAAAGTCTTGTAATAATTCTGCATGTGAATCTATAGTTTGAATATAATAACATGTATCATCTGCAGATTGCGGTTGTTGCATGGCTCTATCAACAGAAAAGGTAACACTCTCGTCCTCTATACTTAGGGTCAGTTTCTTACCAAACACGTCTATTATTGCGTTAGCCGTATTTAAGAATGGCCTTCCTAATAGAAGAGGAACTCGAGAATCTTCCTCCATGTCCAGAATAACAAAGTCTACTGGAAATACTAAAGTATCAACTTTAACTAGCATGTTCTCCATTATTCTCTAGGATATTTACTGATCGATCGGCTAGTTGTATGCTTATTCTTGTTAGTTTCAATTCTCCTAGGTCTAGCATAGTGTATAGTGAATATGGCATTAAATTTATACTAGCACCTAAGTCTGCCAATGCTTCTATTAAATTAAGACTACCCAGAAAACATGGAATTGTGAAACTTCCTGGATCTGATAATTTTTCTAGTATTTTGTTCAACAGCACTGCGGAAAAATTAGCATTCATTGTAACAGCCGAGAGTTCTTCCATTTTCTTTCTATTTGTGATTAGATCTTTCAGGAATTTGGCATATCTTGGCATTCCTGAAATCACATCAATGAAAGGAAGATTGACATTTATTTGTTTAAACATATCCAAGAATTTGGATTGCTCGGCTTCAAGTCTTACTTTTCTCATTTTACTCGGGTAAGGAAGTGGTGGTTGGTATGGTTTAACATAAGGCTTTGCCTTAACTGTGTTATCTTCATTAACCTTTTCAACTACCGGCTCTGTTTCCTTCTCTTGCTCAGGCTGTGGTGCCTGTGTAGTAGGAATAGAGTCATCAGAAATTACAGGCATTTCAGGTGGTTTAAGTGTAATACCACTTCTTGTGGTAATGGCTTTAGCTATTTCATTTTGGGGGTTAGCATTTGTATCGCTAGGTAGACTCCCCGGTTTTCTTTCACCTATCAACCTAGCTAGGTTTCTTACTTCTTGTTCCAGATTTTGTATAGAAGCTTGTTGATTTCTAAATGCTTGACCATTTTGTTCATTAGTTTGTTTCTGAGATATGAAAAACTGCATTTGAGATTCAACTAGCTTCGACATCATATCTTCTAAATTTGGCTTTTTATCATTGGTTTGTGGTGATTTATTTGGAAAAATAGGTCTTTGCTGGTTGTAAGTATTATTAGATACTTGTTGATTGCTAGGACCTTGTTGGTTGTTGTATGGAACATTTCAGTTATAATTCTGATTTTGATTGTAGTTTCGTCTTGGTGGTTGACAATTATTTTGATAATTATTTTCAGGCCTTTGATTCATGTATGAAACATTCTCTCTTTGTTCCATTGTTTGTTCAATACTGAGACAATATTTTGTCAAATGTGGTCCTCCACACCGCTCACAACTAATTCGTATTGCGTGAATATTTTTAGTCATCTTTTCCATTCGTCTCTCGAAAGCATCTAACTTTGCGAAAATGGAATCAAAGTCATGGCTAGAATCGGCTCTAGCCGCTTTAGATGAACGAAAGATATCTTTTTCTTGATTCCACTCATGTGAGTGGGAGGCTGTGTTATCAATAATTTTGTGAGCTTCAGTTGCGGTTTTCTTCATAATGGATCCACCAGCTGCTGTGTCGATGTCCTTTCGTGTAGCAACGTCGCATCCTTGGTAGAATATTTACACTATTTGATAAGTATCTAAACCATGTTGAGGACATCCTCTCAACAACTTTCCGAATCTTGTCCACGCCTCATATAATATTTCATTTGGCTTTTGCGTGAACGTAACAATTTCTCCTTGAAGTCTCACGGCTTTAGATGCCTGAAAGAATCTTTTAAGAAATTTCTCAACTAAAACATCCCATGTATCAATCGCTCCTTCAGGTAACGATTCTAACCAATCTTTGGCTTCTCCCTTTAAAGTCTAGGGAAATAACATGAGATAGATCTGTTCATCCTCAACTTCTCTGATTTTAAATAGAGTACAGATCCTATTAAAGGTTCGAAGATGTTCGTTTGGATCTTCTTTTGGTGTACCACTTAATTGGCATTGATTAGTTACCATGTGTAGGATTTGTCCTTTGATTTCATAATCTGGTGCATTAATATTTGGTTGAGTAATGGCATGACCTTAGCCAGTGCGTGTGGCTCTCATTCGATCTTCCATACTTAGAGGTTCCTGATTTTCCATGATTGAATTTGTTGAATCTGAATCACTAGAGGATTCTGATTTAATGGTTTCTTCCTCGACAATCTCTGGTTGAATGATTGGTTGTTTAGGAGGAATGATTAGTGGTTCAGGATCTCTGAATTGTCCTTGAATATCCTCCGGGTTCTCAATTGTGAGGTCGGCTTCAAAAAATGGATTATCAGATATTTGAATTGGAGTATTCGGTCGACTAGATGATGATTCTAAAGAAAAATCAACGGCGACAATATTGGCTAGATGTCTTGATCGAGTTACAGGTGGTGAACGTATGAAATGTGGTGAACGTTTTGCTCGGTGCATTCACTAAATATCCTATTAGTTATAAAGATAAAAATTATATAAGTTATCAAATTAATAGACTTTTCTGATTTTGCCTACGTTTCGAATAGCCAATAGATGCAGCAGGTAGCCAGGAGCCTTTAAATCGAAAGCCCATAACTCGCCACTAACAAATCCAACTATTAATACGAACCAGAAAATTTTGGATGTCTATCAATTTGACCGCTTAAAATAATTTTTCGTCGAAATTTAAAGAAAATATAGAAAATTCTAGGTCCTAAAAACTAGATCGTAGAAATGGAAAAGAAAAAGCGCGTCGAAAAATAAGACGTCGAAAAACAATAGTCGAAAAATAAACTGTCGAAAAAAATATTAATAAGAAAGTAAAGCGTCGAAACTTAAAAGTCTAAAAACTTAAGAATAAAAAGTTGCGCTTAAAGGTATTAAAGCTTAAAAGAATTCTATATCCAAAACAGAAATAACTTAAAAAGGCACTAAAATCAATTAAATATTAAAGCGATAAGCGACGTCGTAAAATTCTAAAGCGCCTAAATCTTAATCTAAAGAAAAAAGCACTTAAGGGATTTTACGGCAAAGCCAAAAAATCTAGAAATATAAAATAACTACGGCAAAAACTAAGTTTAAAACTAATTATGAACGATAAAAATAAAACTACGTACTAAATAATAAAAAGATACAAAAATGATAAAATTACTTATTTTTATAAAAAAATTATTTTTATATTATTATTTTATAAAAGTATTAATTTTATATATTTAATAATAATATTAACACTTAATATTACTAAATATAAATTAAAACTAAACTTAAAAACTAATTAATTAAATAAAACCCTAATTAGGTTAATAATAATAATAATTAATTTAAACCCTAAACTGAATTTAATGCGTACTAGGTTTCAGCTGTCAGACCCTATCATGCGGTTGCATGAGTTTAGTGCACCTCAGCCATGCGATCGCATGGCCCAGAATTCCGAATCTGATTGTTAGGCTGCTACAGTGCCAGACCCGATTGTTTTTTATTATATTTTTTTTTAATTTCTGATTTTAAATTTATAGAAAATAATATGTAATAAAAACTTATACTTTTTTTTTTAAAAAATGTACTTATTATTTTTAATTTTTAACAAAAGAAAAATAAATAAAAAAATATAAACTTTTTAATTTAAATACTTAAAAATATAGAAATATATTTTTCTTTTTTATGTTTTTATATATATTTTTTAAAACTTATATATTTCTAAAAACAGCTTAAAAATATTTTTTTTTAGAATATAGTGTTTCGCTTCGCTTCCCCGGCAGCGGCGCCAAAAATACTTGATGTGTGTAGAGGTGTATACGAAATACTATTATTTTTATTACGAAATACTATTAAATACGATACAATTTACATAAGTTATTTATTTATTTATTGAATGGATATACCTAAACCTTGCTACAACACTTATAGTCAGTGTACTTAATCGTAGAGTAGTGTAGTTTTTAGTAAGTCCGGTTCGTTCCACAGGGATACAACTGAGTTTAACGCTATATTTTTATTAATTATATTTGTATATATATATATATAAGTAGTACTATTATTATTATTATAAAAGGGGGGTTTTACTGTTTAATGACCGGTTTGTCGATTTTAAGTCCTAATGCAAAATATTAAATATAACTTATTTTAAAGCGTAAAGTAAATGACGATAAATAAAAATGCGATAAAATGAAAGTACGATAATTAAAAGTGCAATAAAAAAATGTACGATAAATAAAATGATGATAAATAAAAGTGCGATGAGATATAAAATAAAGGAATTATGCTTATTTAAACTTCCGTAATCATAATGTTTGACGTGTTGATTTTAATTTATTACCAAGGGTTAATTGTCCTTTGTCCTGGATTATTCGATATGTTCATCTGGTTTTGTCCATAATAGTCCATCGGTCATAATTATAAAGTGCGAGAGTCTTCATCAAATTAACCTTATACCCGAAGTCAAATATTCCAACTAATTGGGGACTTAAACTGTAACAAGGTCTTAATACTTTGTTTAATGAATACACCAGCTTATCGACTACGTGTAATCCAAGGTTTTAATACTTTGTTAACAATTACACCAATTACCCTTGAATGTAATCCACCCCTGTTTTAATGAGTCCAGTGACTATTAATCCATCCCCGTGTCCTGTCAAATGAATAATTATCAGTGTTTATAAATATCTCGCCCACCGTACCCAGTCAAGCGTATGTGGTTATATATAAACAAGTCAAATTATAAATCTCTATATTAAATTAACGAGATATTATTTACTTAATATAAAGCCCATTAATAGCCCATAGTCCAATTTCTACAAGTGTCGGTCTTTTGTCCAAACCCCAATTATGGCCCAAAGCCAATAACCCCGTCTTAATATTTAGTCCGACATCACGATTACTTCGGCTTAAATAAGCATAATTATAACTTAGCTACGAGACATTAATTTAAAAAGGTTGAACATAACTTACAATGAGTATTAATCTCGTAGTGTTACACGGACAGTGTTTCGATTAAACCTTAAAACATTCGCTATAATAACCTTATTATTATTAACTTAATATTAAAATTATAATTATAAAATATAAATATATAATTGAGAGAGAGTTTGATGATTGATGATGGTGCACTCCTCTCGTCCGAATTCAATCGCTATTTATAGGACCTGGCTAGTATTTTGAGGCCATGCGATCGCATGGGATATATGCCTCCTGGCCATGCGATCGCATGGTAGCCTGGGACAGCTCACATCCTTTTGTTTTCTTGTTTACCGACATTTTTATTTTAATATATAAATATATAATATATATATATATATATATATATATATATATATATATATATATATATATATATATATATATATATATATATATATATATATATAATTTATAGAATTATTTATATATTATATTATATTCTCGTGCATAGTTGACTTGTAATTTTAGGTCCATTGCGTCGCGCGTTGATACTCGGTTCAGGTCTCGGTTCCGGATTTTCGAAGGTCCTTGCGTATGCTTAGATATCTTGTACTTTGCGTTTCGCGGCTTGTACTCTTGTAACTTTTAGACGTTTCTTATCAATAAATTGAACCACTTGAATTGTATCTTGTACGTTTGAGCTTTTTGGTCATTTGCATCTTCAAATCGTCGAATCTGTCTTTTGTCTTCACCTTTTATTATTTAAACGAATATCACTTGTATATAGAACAAGTGCAACTAAAAGCTTGTCTTTCTTGAAGGATAATGCTATGAAATATATGTTCGTTTTTAGCATTATCAGAGGGACACTAGCAGATGGCTCTTCTTGTGGAGCCTTGTTCTCAGCTTCAACTGTCTCTGCATCCTCTGTCTCGTTTTCACTATCATATGCAAGAGCGGCAAGCTGTTCTACCGAGAAATCACTTGGTGGAACGTCCCTCTTTTTTGCATCATTAAAAACATTTGAATAATTCATATAATATTCTGCAGTAAAGACCTCACCATATTCATTAAATCTTCGAATAGGTATCACTAACGGAATTTCAAAAGAGGGTCCTCCAGTTCCAGCATCTTCTTCATCATCTTTCTCGTCATCACCACCCAAATCAAAGGAATATTCTTCTCCTCCAGTCGTGATCAACTTGGTTTTACCAGCGGTAAGTTGTTTGATTTTATCGTTCATCTCCTTCAATTTCAACTTGTTCTCACTCTTAATAGCCACAATCTTTTTCTTCGACTTCTTCGTCTTTCCCTTCTGACGGTTCACTCGATTCCATAACCTCTTGTTATCCTCCACTAACAACTCAATCTTTGCTTCACTGGCCTTTTTCTCCTCAATGGCTTGATTTTCGAGAGTAGTTATTTTCGTGATCAAAGACAACAGAAGATGGTGCTGTGTCTTGAATTCTGATGACGTGACCTGAGGTGTTGTGGCGGCAGGTCTCGGTGAGGTAACAACGGCTCTAGCATCCTTCATGAAACTGGAAGGTTGTCTCTGAGCTTGTTGTTTAGAACCTCCTTGAGATGACTTCTGAGGTGAGTCAAAATGATGTTTAGTTCTCCTCTCCTTCTTCTTGGGTTTCTCCGACGTCATCGGTTGTTTCCCTTTTCTCGTCCTCTGTAACAAACTAACATCCTCTTCTGTCACTTCATCATTATCACCATCATTAACATCTTCATTAACATTACCTCCTCCTTGAGCTTCACCAACATCTCTCTGATTATCACCTTCTCCTTCCTCTTCATCAGTAACTTCGTAGTTAGAGTCGGAATCATCATTTCTCCAAGCATTACCATCAGGACATCTATAATTCTCCTTAATAAGATAGCAGATCAGCTTTCTCTTAAAGTCAGGTTTTAAATCCTCGTTTCTTGTTTCCTCCATTCTTTGAAAAGTTATTGGATTCATTGGCTTTAGGTGAATAATATCCTATCAAGCTTTGGTAGATCTGGTGCAGCGTCATTGATAATCAATTGAAGAAAACGGGCGTAGATAAGATATCTCTGAGTAGAACTGAAAAGATTTGCTTTGAAGTAATAGAATACGAATCCTGAGAAATCATACGGAGCCCTTAGGACAAGTGCCACAAACATACTCTGCACTTTCACATTCAACTTATCAAACCCAGATTTGCGTCCACTCATGCAGTGCATTATTACATGAGCAAGATATCGAAACTGTGGAGGCAGAAGTGTCTTCATCAGTTCAGACTTATCAGCAATGTAACCAGAATATGCACATCTCTTGAAGCATCCGTGGATTCTTTCTCTACTGATTGTCATGTGGGAGCAGTTCTCATCATTGAAACCCAAAATCTTCCTTATCACAGTCTTAGAAACAATGATCTCATGCCCTTGAATAGTACTGACTAGCTTAGCATCATCCTCTGACACATCAAGTGCTGCATTTCTCCAGAATTCTCTTTGATGGCTGTAGTATGTCGTCCATGGAGTAGAAATAGCAGTATGTATCCTTGATCACTGGAGAAAAGCTACAATCTCTTTAAAGTGGTTACCTCTTTCAAGCGTAGTGTCATAGAGTGCTACTTGATTGTTGAGCTCACCCTTCTCTAGAATAATCTCTTGTTGAGCAGGTGGGTTAACAGGTTTCACTTGAGGATTTGCTTGCTCCCCCTGACCTTCTAGGTTAACAACTGGAATATTGACTTGCTGTTCAGCCATTTATGATATTTTAACAAACTAAAACATTAACAGAAATGTTAGAGATATAAACCAATTATCATAAATCATCAAAGCATTTGCAACAAAGTGTCAAAAACTTGTTAAACAGGACAAATCGTGCGAGAGTGACATTGTCACACGTGCGGCTGAGTGATCAAACGTGCGAGTAACACAGTCACTAGTGTCACTGTTGACATGTTTGAGCAGGTAATATGGTTTCAGGCAAGGTACACTGTTGAGGCACTATTTATAAGCGAGTGAGTCAACCGTGTGGTGACTTGTACGGTTAATCACACGTGTCAGCTCTGTCAAGCGAGTGAGCAGCCAAATAAAATCAAACAAGTGGGCTCAAAGATTCACACGGTTGATCCTCAACCGCGTAATGACTCGTGCGAGTCATGTCTCACGCGTACGAGTGATGTCACTCATGCATGTCTGATGAAACTATTATTAAATGCTATATTTGAATTAACGGGATTGCATGTTTGATCGTTTTAGGGGCTGATTTACATCACAATAGCAAGTCTAGGTTCCATTTAACTGAAAACAATAACAGTTAGGCATCAAAACACACTTCAATTTAACGAAATTCGACTTATAAACCACTAGGGTTTTGTCACATTCAAACAACGAATTAACATACAAAACATCGATGAAATTATACCTAGTTGATGGCGCTGTGGTCTGCTTAATGTGCTTAACAAACGCTGTGGTGAAAAACTCGATTGGTGATGAACGTTTTTAGAGAGAGAAAATGAAGTGGGAGCACAAGTGTGAGTTCATGTGCTCATCACCCCTATTTATACTCTCGTGATCAACCGTACGGTGGATCACACGGTTCATCATTAACCGCGCATCTCACATTATCACTCATACGTGTGACCCAGATGTCTTAGGACAATTCTAGAACAAGGTCATCCGTACGGTTAACCTCACTCGTGTGGTTACGCGTACGGTTCACACATCAATCGTGCGAGTGAGCCACTTAGGCAATTTCAAATTTTCACTAACTTAGGATTTCAACTCGTTTGGCAATCTTAGAGCTAACTAGCACTTTGAAATTGAGTCAAAAATCACTAATCCAACAAGAAATGATCATTAACACTTAGGTAGATGAAAAATCCTAACCAAAACAAGGTTATTACTCTAAACATTCTGTTTCACATGAGTAAGTCCTACAGTGTAATGTCATCTTAAGTTCACTAACACCTTAATCATTAAAATCCTTCAAACAGTCACAAGCTCTACAAACTTCTATCTTATGGATTTGGTGGCCAGAAATATCTTGATCTTAACAAGGTTTTTTCAGATGTCAATGTGCTTTCAGAGGATAATCAGAAAACAAGGAAAGATAAACTCTTTATAAATTTTCTGAAATATAATGTAATGCAACTAAAAATATGCAAAGAAAAGACATTCTATCATGAAATTCAATAACATGCAAAACCAAAATCTTTTTGTTGTTTTACGGTTTTCAATGCAAACAATTTAACAAACAGATAAGCAAGACATACAAATCCACATTCTTTTTGTGAGCAAGATGATAATCAATTTTAAAAATGGATCAGAACTGACATATTGAATCAACTTCTGTTGTTCATTCCTAATTATCCAGTCTATGTCTATTATCATGCAATTAATGATATCAATCCTCATTAAACATGAACATATTCATTCCGGACACTTCGACAATCATGTTGGCATTAATTACTTGAACACTATAGAGCTGTAACACCCTAATATTTATGGTACAGAAGTGTAAATAGAGTACATAAAGCGTGGGAATAAATATGGAATTAAACAGAAGTCAGTGGCTGTTCAGGCCTCAGTGCGCGCAACACACACTTATGGGTGCGCGTGGCGCACTCCCACTGTAGCCGAATTCTGCTTTTTCTAATTAGATATCTTGGAAGGGCTTTGTGGTAATTTCACTTGTGGAACGAGTTAAGGTCACCAGATCAGTAGTTGGGGTATCATAACTCCATTTTCAACCACCTTTATCTTCCTACTTCAATTCTAGTGAGAGAAACCCAATTTGAGAGTGAGAAAGCTCAAATAAAGGAAGAAGGAGCTAGTTTCGGGTCTTAACTCTAGTTATAAAGTTGTTCATCTCCTCACTAGTTACGTTTTGGTTATGGTGGTAAGTTCTAATCTTGATTTCCTTAATTTAATTTTTTTAAGGGTTAGGGCTTGGGTTAGTGATGAACATAATACCCATTATTGGTGATTTTGGAAATTTGCGGGTAAGATTGAGTCATGAGGACTCAAGAACAACCAACCTAGGGTTTCAACGTAATAAATGGTGTATATGAGTCTAAAATGGTTAGTAAATAACTAGCTCACTTGTGTTGCTAGTAAAAAGTGTTTTTAGGGTTCATGGTTGACTTGAAATGGGTCAAATGGGTACGTTTAACCTAGCGGGATAAATTGTGTATGAAAACACCCTAGTTATGTGTTGATAGAAGTCTTAGAACCTTAATCACTAGCTTTTAGTGATTAGTTGGGAGTCTTGACCTTTAATGAGTGATTCTAGTGCAATAAGTCATAAATGCACTAGTGAGGCTAGTTGGTGGAAAGTCCAACTTATTATGTGAATTAATTGAGAATTAATTGTATTAGGTGACTCGTTTTGAAGTTACAAGTTGTTATTGGAAATCTCACCAAGTCGACAAGGTGAGTGGAATGATTATACATGTGTGTATATAATGTATCTATTTGTAGGGCGAGGGAAGGGGCCGGGTATATGTTGTCTATACCACCAAGAGTTAGTGATTGTAGAGACCCGTCCTAATCCATCTGGACGAATACATTATATTTGGTTACATCGCGAGGTACTTGACCTCTATATGATACGTTTTACAAACATTGCATTCGTTTTTAAAAGACAAACTTTCATTTCATCGAAAGTTGATGGCGTGCATACCATTGCATAATATATCCAACTATAATAGACTTAGTAATAATCTTGATGAACTCAACGACTCGAATGCAACGTCTTTTGAAATATGTCATGAATGACTCCAAGTAATATCTCTAAAATGAGCAAATGCACAGCGGAAGATTTCTTTCATACCTGAGAAAAAACATGCTTTAAAGTGTCAACCAAAAGGTTGGTGAGTTCATTAGTTTAACATAAATAATCATTTCCATCATTTAAATAGACCACAAGATTTTTATTTTCATTTCTCATAACTATATGTCCCATGCATAGAGACAAAAATCATTCATATGGATTGAACACCTGGTAACTGACATTAACAAGATGCATATAAGAATATCCCCTATCATTTCGGGAAATCCTTCGGACATGATAAAAACAACATCGAAGTACTAAAGCATCCGGTACTTTGGATGGGGTTCGTTAGGCTCAATAGATCTATCTTTAGGATTCGCCTCAATTAGTAGATCCGTTTACTAATTCTTAGGTTACCAAGCAAAAGGGGCATATTCGGCTTCGATCATTCACCCATATAATGTAGTTTTTAATTACTTGTGTCTATTTCGTAAAACATTTATAAAAAATTTCGCATGTATTCTCAGCCCAAAAATATAAAGGTTAAAAAGGCAAATGAAACTCACTCTACAATATTTTGTAGTAAAAATATTCATACGATGGAACTGAACAATGGAAGGTTGGCCTCGGATTCACGAACCTATATCATTTATATATATTAACACATATAGTCATAATCAAACAAATTTTTATATATTTTAATTATATAATATATTACTTATTTATTTTAATAATATTTTTGTTATTTCAAATGTTATATATAGAGATATATGTTATATATATACATATATATATATATAATTTAATTAATTTTATATTAATATAAATAATAATATATTAGTTAATATAATAAAACATATAATTATGTAATATTAGTATACTTGTAATATATAAATATCATTTGTTTATTTAAATAATAATGATAATAATAGTAATATTGTAAAAAAAATATAGTTCTTATAATAATAGTAATGTTACTAATAATAGTAAAAATGATAGTAATGATAATACTGTTAATAATATTAATGTTAAAAATTAAAATAATAATAATAGTGATGATAATAATAATTATAATATTCATAAAATTTATATTTATAATCATTTTCATAAAAATAATAATAAAGATAATATTGAAAAAAAATAATGATAATTCTAATAATAATACTAATGTTAGTTTTTGAAAAAATGATAATTTTAATAGTGACGATAATACTAATACTTATCTTTAATAATAATAATGATGTGATAGTAATAATATCAATAATAATAATAATAAAAGTAATAATAATAATGATAACAATAATAATAATAATAATAATAATAATAATAATAATAATAATAATAATAATAATAATAATAATAATAATAATAATAATAATAATAATAATAATAATAATAATACCTCTTAGAAGTAGTCCGTAACAAAAATGCCCAAGTCCGGGTTTGAACCCGCGATGTCCCGCTAACCTGAAAACAATCCTAACCATTATGCCATTTGTGTTCTTCTTTTAAAAAAAAATGCCCGAGCCCGGGCTCGAACCCGAGACCTCTCATTTAACACACTTGTCCCAAATCATTGATCTATCTTGTATCTTTCTGTTTTAATTTACAGCTTAATGCTATGTAACCATATCGTGATCATCATCTACATAATCATCATCATATATCTATCATTTTATGTGTTATCACCATCATCATTATTATTTATGTCTTCACCATCATACATGTATCTCCCATTTGCTAATCTTCATCATAATATTAATCATCATCATCATCATAACCTAATTATAACATAATCGTAATCATATCATGATCACAGCTTCACGATCATCATTATCATTAAGCTTCTCATCATTCACGTATTATATCCATCATCTAATCACTAACACCATTGGGTCACCGTCCAATAAAATCATTCGGCCCAATACTTCAATTCAAAGGAATTTGAGTCAAGATTACATTGATCCAGCAACATCTTCTTAAGCCCGATATACACAAGTCTAATAACATGTTGATTTGATTTGGACGAGATTAGTGGAGTAGTTACAGTAGGACACGTTTTAATTTTTTTAATTATTCCATTATCCTATTTACGTGAATCATTAATCCCAATTTAATAGGGTTTCCGGTCCTTTTTCTTTTTAAATCAAGTGGGGTTCATCTGATTATGGCTTGTCGGCAATCAAAGGAAAAAGAAAAGAATAGACAGCAACGAAAAGGAAGATAGCTGATGGGGTCTTGGATCAATTATTATCTTATTCACAATCCTAATCCTCATCATAAATTATATCTCGCAATCCTAATCCTCATCATAAATCATATCTCGCAAAAAAAATATATATAGCAGGAGCAGTAATAATTATAAGGGTAGTAGTTTTATGAGTAAATGGGTGGGGTTTGGTGACTTTATTCGAAACAAGAAGAAGTGGCAGCAACAATGATCGAAGGTGGTGATTGTTCTATCGATTGCAACAGTTAGATTGAGGATTGAAAACAGAAATGTTATAAGATGTAGCAGTAGGGTTTGCACATAATATATAGTGGCAACGAAATAGCATGTGCAGCAGAAATCTTACGTGGTGTTTGGTTTTGTTTGATTCGATCAAATATACAGGAGTAGTAGCGGCAACATAGGTGGCGGTTTTCGATTTACACATGAAACATATAAACAGAAAAGTTGCAGTTTTTGGTGATCGAATGTGGTGTTTGATAGAGAGAGAAGAGGAGCACGATGGTTGAGGTTGTGTTTGGGGTTGATGATGGTTATCAACGAAAGTAGTGGTTTAAGGTGTTCAACTCGGCGTAAACGAGAATAGTAAAATCAAACAAGAGGTGTTGTGGTTGTTTAATCGAGCAAGAAAAAGAATGACTATCAATAGACTTTGATTATGGTGATTTGGGTTTTGGGACTGTTCGGACAAAAATATCAACGAGCAGCAGCATAGTAGTACATAAGTGGTGTTTAAATGGAGCTTATGTTCATGGTTGTTGTTGCTTGATTAGGATCAGAAATATATAGTTGCAGCAACATAAATAATTTAGTAGTGGTTTAATGATGGTAGGGTGATGGGTTTTAGTCGTGCCCCATTATGGGTTTTGTTTCGATTGTCAAACAGAAGGAACAAAGGAGAAACACAACTGAAATAGGAAGTGGTGATCATTTACGAACAAGAAATAGAAACTATCAATAGCAGCAGTAATCTTGATAGAGGGAAAGAAAGAGATAGGAAAAAGAAGGTGGTGGTGGCTCGCATGGGTATGGTGTCGTGGTGATGGTGCTCCGGTGGTGGTGGTAAGCCAACGGTGGTGGTTGATGGCTTGGGTGGATGATGGTTGCCGGATGTTCAAGGATGAAGGATGGTGTGTGCTCTAGCTTATAATATATCTATATGTGTGTGTGTGTATATATATATATATATATATATATATATATATATATATATATATATATATATATATATATATATATATATATATATATATATATATATATATATATATATATATATTCAAGATGTAAGAAAGTATCATAATAAAAATTCCAACTCAATCGTGCATATACAGTAAGATGAATATGGTAGCAGCCTTAGGTGACCCCACTTGGGGTTTGTATTCTATCAAATTGCAAGTCACAAAAGAAGAGTGCGTTTGTTTGTGTAACAATTTTCAATAAAAGAAACAAGAAAATGAATATAATCACAGTAATATCCAAGATTTTTAATCAATCGAATCTTTGTAAATGTGATAATAATAATAATATAATAATTATAATAATAATTTAAACAATCATGAATCCAGTTAATCTTATTTGAAATCTTATGCCGACAGTTTTTATGGACTATTATTTCGTACTCCGTTGAACCCAGTGGCGACTAAAAGTCTTCGGAAAAATTCTAAATTTTTACAATAATTATATTTATTTATTTTAGTCTTTATGGTATAAAATTTGGTTATTAATTACTAAATAAAAATTACATCACTATTCACGCTCGATCTCAGATAAAATATGAAAAGTGTTCATATTTGACAATTAGCTCCTAAATACATTTTTAATAAGCCTATAAATTATATAACTCATTTTCAAAATCAGATATATGTATTCAATATACTTTATATATATATATATATATATATATATACACATTTAAGTTATAATATCATATATTACTTTAGTAATTCAAATAACTAAATTTTGTAATATTACAAATTACCATTATATATATATAATATGTATTTAAATATATACATTTATATTTACAAATAAACGTTCATGAATCCTCGGGAATGGTCGAAGGTCAATTGAATATATGAAATTAGTTCAAAATTTTGAGACACAACATTACAGTCTTTGCTTATCGTGACAAAATATTAAATCGTATCGAGAGTTTGGTTCAAAATTAGTCGAAATTTTTGGGGTCACTACAGTACCTACCCGTTAAAGAAATTTTGTCCCGAAATTTGAGTGAGGTCGTCATGGCTAACAATAAGAATGTTTTCCTGACGAATATGAGTTGATAAATAGAGTTTTATCAATATTGATTAATATAGATAAAAAGATTTGATTATGTGAAGCGTACGAGTGAAGCTGTTACAAAAGAGTGAAAAGTTTCATCTTAACTTTTGACGTAGTCAGGGTTGAATTTAGGAAAATAAGGTTCGTCTTAACTTTTACGTTGTATCGATTGAATTCAGAAATTCAAGGGATTTAAAAGAAAATCTTCGAAATCTATAAGATTTGATTCTTCGGGATTTATGGAAATTAAGATCTCTTTCATTAAGTGTGATCATCTATCTCGATTAATTTGTCTGGTATTTCCACTATAAATGAGCTTCTCCCGTTCCATTATTTCCCACCACTCCCATTTTCTATATTTTAATTCATACTTTCAAATCATCAGTCAATATGCTTCATCTAGTTTTAATTCTGGATATATTCCTGACTTTCATATCGATCATTCTCCTTTTTCATCTACCACCGGAGGAATCCGTTTACTTCTACTTCGCTCTTGGGGTTATTGTCTTTATAATACTCCCATGTCTTTATATTGCTATTAGTATTAATGTACACGGCTTGTGATTTCTATGTTGTTGTCGATTTTTATATCTTCCCTTATGTTTCGGAGCACTTTGCCTTTTTATTCTCTTCTCGACCTCTAGTAAAGCGAGTAACGGTCCAGAATTTGTAAGTATGGAGTTTCGAATGAAATTAATGTTCTAAACACGAAAGAACGTAATAGCACGATTTGATTTGTCAAATTACCAGAATCACTGAGAATAGAACTATCAAGAATATATTTTCTTGATATGTTTAGAAGTTAAGCAGAATGAAAGAGTTATGTAACATGACACATGATGATGGTATGATCTACTGTAAACCATCATCACGTCTCATTAGAAACTCAACATGACTTACTGTAATATAATCACGCTAGCCGGGCGTCATTATATTATACTAACCCATGCTTCAATTCCCAACACTTCTCCACAATTCATTTATAATTTATACTTAGATTTTACAGAAGTTTCCAATATAATGGAATACAGAAAACACGAAGAGGTAGATAATTTCGGACAAGAATATTTATGAAAATATCCTCAGAAATATCGAAGATATTTATGATGATATTTTGGAATTTCTAAGTTCGAAGGTTGATGAAGAAAAATTTTCAGCAAGATTTTAACATGACTTCGGAGCAAGATATTCTCTAAAGATTTCGTCGGATCCTGAATTACCTGGATTCTTTGAATATAGGGTATGGTTCTTGTATTTGTCCTTGGTCTCCTTCATGGTTAGCTCAATCCGTTTTTCAGTACCAAATTTTCTATTGAGCGTTCCCAACATTCCATTCTTTATTATCAACTTTTGGCCATTTAGACCTTCTACAATTTTTGCTGTTTCCTCTGCTTTTAATGCTACCATATCTGAATCATCGGCTATCAATCCGAGGTGGTTTCAAGAGAATTGTGTTTTTAGATGATTAAATGCCGATTGTAATTGTCAAGATACAAAGGATGTTTAAGATGAAATCAAGTGGCAATTTGAGGAAATATTTAAATGTAGTAGATGTAATTTATTTACGATCTTTTAGGTCAAAATGTATTGTAATTACTATTTCCTACTCTTTTAATACTTTTTAATTGTCCATGATAGTAGTCTACTAGTCCAATAGTTCAACCAAAACTAGTATATTATATGGACATAGTCATATAGGAACAGTTAGCTAGGAACAGTCAGCTAGGATTTGGTTAGTATAGGTTTAAAATTTAACGTAATTAATTAATTGGTTACTAGTCAATTTTATTTTGTTCATTATTTTATTCATTATGCCACTTGTCAAATCTTGACTTGGATTTTGATCGGCACAAACTCGTATATGAAATTGAATTGGAATGAAAATGGTTATTCTTTGGTGAACGGATACTTATATCTGTGGTTGTAAGTAGGATAGTAAATGATTGTTGAATCGGATTTGAAGAATGTACAGTGTAACTTATTAATGTGAAATGTAAGTATTCCTCGGGTATTACCTACCCGTTAAAATATTTTCACCATTAACAGTTTGTACAAAAGAATTTTTAATTGCAATCTTTATGAAAACATATATACATATATATTTTCTTCGGATGTAATCATGGATTTAATGAGTCAATATAATATTAGACTCATTTGATTTTCGGTTTGAGCTAGAATAAGTAATCTCTAAAATTATTAGGAACCACATATTCTTCGCAGAATATTTCTTTAATGAAGTTAAGGATCAATACTTCATCGTTCATTGTTGTTGGTACTCCTTGGTATCTATGGTGCGTATGATGTTGATGTTCGTAGGACAGATTGTGAAATTGAGAATTGGGATATGGATGTTGAGGCTTGTGTTGTTGGTGGTATTGGTACTGATGCTGGTGGTGCTATTGATGTCGGTGATGTTGCTGAAGCTGGTAAATTTTGCACCATAATTTCCAAAGCCACTACTCGAGTGCGAAGCTCGTTGACTTTTTCTATTACTCCGGGATGATGGGTTGTTGTAATGAGTGGATGAATAAGGTTTAGAATAGTAGATATTACATAATTGTCGCGAGCTATCCGGGAAATGAGGGTGACAATGGTGTTTTGGACTGGTTCGCCGGTAAGTGCTTTAGGTTTTTCACCAAGTGGGCAATTTGGTTAATGGAAATGATCGCCTTCTTCTCGTTTCCATTGATTAAGTTGACTACGAACTCAGCCCCAATTCCTCCAGAATTGATGATGGCTGATTGGTTGATTCACTCCGGTTACACTGCTTTCGGAGCTCGAGTGGAAATCCATATCGGAATAGCTGTCGGAATTCGAGGAACTTGAACTAGTGGCGAGTTCCATTTCGTTCGATTGAGTAAAGAATTTTTCGATATGAAATGATTTCCGGCTATCGGATGGTATTCTAATTATATAGAATATATATATATATATATATATATATATATATATATATATATATATATATATATATATATATATATATATATATATATATATATATATATATATATATATAGAACAAAAGATTTCGTAGATTACGGAGGAATTTACGGAATATGTAAGGCAAGATTTACAGTAACAGATACTCTAAGATATTAATTAGCAGATACGCTAAGATATGAATTTTTGTCTATACACTATTCATGCAATCAATGCAGTAAGATGTGTCTAGACTAAGAATGATAAGCAGGTAATTTCCTAAGGATAATAAGTAGATGATTTTCGACACGAATGATAAGCAAAACTTTTGACATGCAGACACGGTCGAAGTCCAGACTCACTAATGCATCTAAACAACTATCAGTTAGACACACTAATACAAGACCTGGTTCACTAAGACCACCGCTCTGATACCACCTGTAGAGATCCGTCCTAATCCATCTGGACGAATACATTACATTTGGTTACATCGCGAGGTACTTGACCTCTATATGATACATTTTACAAACATTGCATTCGTTTTTAAAAGACAAACTTTCATTTCATCGAAAGTTGACGGCATGCATACCATTTCATAATATATCCAACTATAATTGACTTAATAATAATCTTGATGAACTCAACGACTCGAATGCAACGTCTTTTGAAATATGTGATGAATGACTCCAAGTAATATCTCTAAAATGAGCAAATGTACAGCGAAAGATTTCTTTCATACCTGAGAAAAAACATGCTTTAAAGTGTTAACCAAAAGGTTGGTGAGTTCATTAGTTTAACATAAATAATCATTTCCATCATTTTAATAGACCACAAGATTTTCATTTTCATTTCTCATAAATATTTGTCCCATGCATAGAGACAAAAATCATTCATATGGATTGAACACCTGGTAATTGACATTAACAAGATGCATATAAGAATATCCCCTATCATTCCGGGAAATCCTTCGGACATGATAAAAACAACATCGAAGTACTAAAGCATCCGGTACTTTGGATGGGGTTCGTTAGGCCCAATAGATCTATCTTTAGGATTCGCGTCAATTAGTAGATCAGTTTACTAATTCTTAGGTTACCAAGCAAAAGGAGCATATTCGGCTTCGATCATTCACCCATATAATGTAGTTTTCAATTACTTGTGTCTATTTCGTAAAACATTTATAAAAAATTTCGCATATATTCTCAGCCCAAAAATATAAAGGGTAAAAAGGCAAATGAAACTCACCCTACAATATTTTGTAGTAAAAATATTAATACGATGGAACTGAATAATGGAAGGTTGGCCTCAGATTCACGAACCTATATCATTTATATATATTAACACATATAGTCATAATCAAACAAGTTTTTTTATATTTTAATTATATAATATATTACTTATTTATTTTAATAATATTTTTGTTATTTCAAATGTTATATATATAGATATATGTTATATTGTATATATATATATATATATATATATATATATATATATATATATATATATATATATATAATTTAATTAATTTTATATTAATATAAATAATAATATATTAGTTAATATATTAAGACATATTATTATGTAATATTAGTATACTTGTAATATATAAATATCATTTGTTTGTTTTAATAATAATGATAATAATAGTAATATTGTAAAAATAATAATATAGTTCTTATAATAATAGTAATGTTACTAATAATAGTAAAAATGATAGTAATGATAATACTGTTAATAATATTAATGTTAAAAATTATAATAATAATAATAATAGTGATGATAATAATAATTATAATATTCATAAAATTTATATTTATAATCATTTTCATAAAAATAATAATAAATATAATATTGAAAACAAATAATGATAATTCTAATAATAATACTAATGTTTGTTTTTGAAAAAATGATAATTTTAATAGTGACGATAATACTAATACTTATCTTTAATAATAATAATGATGTGATAGTAATAATAACAATAATAATAATAATAATAATAATAAAAGTAATAATAATAATGATAACAATAATAATAATAATAATAATAATAATAATAATAATAATAATAATAATAATAATAATAATAATAATAATAATAATAATAATAATAATAATAATAATAATAATAATAATAGTAGTAATACTACCTCTTAGAAGTAGTCCTTAACAAAAATGCCCAAGTCCGGGTTTGAACCCGCGACGTCCCGCTAACCCGAAAACAATCCTAACCATTACGCCATTTGTGTTCTTCTTTTCAAAAAAAATGCCCGAGCCCAGGCTCGAACCCGAGACCTCTCATTTAACACACTTGTCCCTAACCATTGATCTATCTTGTATCTTTCTATTTTAATTTACAGCTTAATGCTATGTAACCATATCGTGATCATCATCTACATAATCATCATCATATATCTATCATTTTATGTGTTATCACCATCATCATTATTATTTATGTCTTCACCATCATACATGTATCTCCCATACGCTAATCTTCATCATAATATTAATCATCATCATCATCATCATAATTTAATTATAACATAATCGTAATCATATCATGATCACAGCTTCACGATCATCATTATCATTAAGCTTCTCATCATTCACGTATTATATCCATCATCTAATCACTAACACCATTGGCTCACCGTCCAATAAAATCATTCGGCCCAATACTTCAATTAAAAGGAATTTGGCTCATGATTACATTGATCCAGCAACATCTTCTTAAGCCCGATATACACAAGTCCAATAACATGTTGATTTGATTTGGACGAGATTAGTGGAGTAGTTACAGTAGGACACGTTTTATTTTTTTAATTATTCCATTATCCTATTTATGTGAATCATTAATCCCAATTTAATAGGGTTTCCGGTCCTTTTTCTTTTTAAATCTAGTGAGGTTCATCTGATTATGGCTTGTCGGCAATCAAAGGAAAAAGAAAAGAATAGACAGCAACAAAAAGGAAGATAGCTGATGGGGTCTTGGTTCAATTATTATCTTATTCACAATCCTAATCCTCATCATAAATCATATCTCGCAATCCTAATCCTCAACATAAATCATATCTCGCAAAAAAAATATATAGCAGGAGTAGTAATAATTACAAGGGTAGTAGTTTTATGAGTAAATGGGTAGGGGTTGGTGACTTTATTCGAAACAAGAAGAAGTGGCAGCAACAATGATCGAAGGTGGTGATTGTTCTATCGATTGCAACAGTTAGATTGAGGATTGAAAACAGAAACGTTATAAGATGTAGCAGTAGGGTTTACACATAATATATAGTGGCAACGAAATAGCATGTGCAGCAGAAATCTTACGTGGTGTTTGGTTTTGTTTGATTCGATCAAATGTACAGGAGTAGTAGCGGCAACATACGTGGCGGTTTTCGATTTACACAGGAAACATATAAACAGAAAAGTTGCATTTTTTGGTGATCGAATGTGGTGTTTGATAGAGAGAGAAGAGGAACACGATGGTTGGGGTTGTGTTTGGGGTTGATGATGGTTATCAACAAAAGTGGTGGTTTAAGGTGTTCAACTAGGGGTAAACGAGAAAAGTAATATCAAACAAGAGGTGTTGTGGTTGTTTAATCGATCAAGAAAAAGAATGACTATCAATAGACTTTGATTATGGTGATTTGGGTTTTGGGACTGTTCGGACAGAGATATCAACGAGCAGCAGCATAGTAGTACATAAGTGGTGTTTAAATGAAGGTTAGTTCATGGTTGTTGTTGCTTGATTAGGATCAGAAATATATAGTAGCAGCAACATAAATAATTTAGTAGTGGTTTAATGATGGTAGGGTGATGGGTTTTAGTCGTGCCCCATTATGGGTTTTGTTTCGGTTGTAAAACAGAAGGAACAAAGGAGAAACACAACTGAAATTGGAAGTGGTGATCATTTACGAACAAGAAATAGAAACTATCAATAGCAGCAGTAATCTTGATAGAGAGAAAGAAAGAGATAAGAAAAAGAAGGTGGTGGTGGCTCGCATGGGTATGGTGCATGGTGATGGTGCTCCGGTGGTGGTGGTAAGCTAACGGTGGTGGTTGATGGCTTGGGTGGATGATGGTTGCCGGATGTTCAAGGATGAAGGATGGTGTGTGCTCTAGCTTCTAATATATCTATATGTGTGTATATATATATATATATATATATATATATATATATATATATATATATATATTTATATATATATATATTTATATATTTCAAGATGTAAGAAAGTAACATAATAAAAATTCTAACTCAATCGTGCATATACAGTAAGATGAATATGGTAGCAGCCCTAGGTGACCCCACTTGGGGTTTGTATTCTATCAAATTGCAAGTCACAAAAGAAGAGTGCGTTTGTTTGTGTAACAATTTTCAACAAAAGAAACAAGAAAATGAATATAATCACAGTAATATCCAAGATTTTTAATCAATCGAATCTTTGTAAATGTGATAATAATAATAATATAATAATTATAATAATAATTTAATCAATCATGAATCTGGTTAATCTTATTTGAAATCTTATGCCGACAGTTTTTATGGACTATTATTTCGTACTCCATTGAACCCAGTGGCGACTAAAAGTCTTCGGAAAAATTCCAAATTTTTACAATAATTATATTTATTTATTTTAGTCTTTATGGTATAAAATTTGGTTATTAATTACTAAATAAAATTTACATCACTGTTCGCGCTCGATCTCGGATAAAATATGAAAAGTGTTCATATTTGACAATTAGCTCCTAAATACATTTTTAATAAGCCTATAAATTATATAACTCATTTTCGAATCAGATATATATATATATTCAATATACTTTATATATATATATATATATATATATATATATATATATATATATATATATATATATATACATTTAAGTTATAATATCATATATTACTTTAGTAATTCAAATAACTAAATTTTGTAATATTACAAATTACCATTCTATATATATATATATATATATATATATATATATATATATATATATATGTATATAATATGTATTTAAATATATACATAAATATTTACAAATAAACGTTCGTGAATCCTCGGGAATGGTCGAAGGTCAATTGAATATATAAAATTAGTTCAAAATTTTGAGACTCAACATTACAGTCTTTGCTTATCGTGACAAAATATTAAATCGTATCGTGAGTTTGGTTCAAAATTAGTCGAAATTTTCCCGATCACTACAGTGATATATTTCGTTGTACACTAACGATGGATATTCCGTTGTACAAATCGCCCAAGATTTAGTGATATATTTCGTTGTACACTAACGATTGTTTGAACGGATATTTCGTTGTCTGTGTCGCCTAGGGGTTAGTGATATATTTCGTTTTACACTTACGGTTGTTATGAACACCGATGGAAAATTCGAAGTACCATTCCCATGTATTATTGGTTAACCATAGTTACGTTTTGTAGTGTAGTATATTATATTAGTCGGGTTATATATATGCTATTGTTGTGCTAACTCGTGATCTTGAAGGGTTTAAAGTTATACTTGTGATGGTATGCTATGTAAATTGCTTGCGTGTATGAGGTATTTATTTAAGTGTATGCAAGTAGGTATATTATATATGTATGTGTATAATTATTGCATTCACTAAGCGTTAGCTTAGCCTCTCGTTGTTTACCCTTTTAGGATCTGGCTTGGATAAGGGCAAAGGTATTCGCACGGATTAGTGGCTTTCGGGGGTTATAGCTTTTTGGAAGTTCGACCAAGATTTGGGTAGTTTAACCCCACACACCATGCTCTAGTGATGTTTGGCAATTAAACTTTTTGTGGTCGAAACTCGTATTTTGTACTTAAGGGTATTTTGGGCATATGTGGGCCCTGCGATGTAAAACTCATTTTATCGTTGATTCGTGCTAGTTTTACTTATACTAATATGATGTGAAAAGCATTTCGTTTAAAAATGATGGGAAGTGATAGATCTTTTTAAGAAAATGGAACAAGTTGGATAGCGGGCTGCTAGGCCCTGTGCGCGCCGCGCATAGGTAGGGTTGTGCGCCGCGCACCCTGCCTGGGTAGGCCTGCTTTGAATTTTTTTTTTATTTTGCAGTTTTGGTTGGTTAACGGGTTGGGATGTTACAAGTGGTATCAGAGCATGGTCTAAGAGATTTAGGTGACTTGAGATAGGCGCCTAGACTTAGACTTTTGTGTTGTTGAATTATATGCGGGACTTGTAGGACTACGGGTCAGTGCGAGTTTTGATTAGTTCTTTGGTGCATAGGTGGACTAACTATGCTTATGTTAGGACATACTAATCATGTGTTATTTTTTTGAACATCGAGCAAGATGGTTGTGATACGTTTGAGCATGGCACGGCATGTGAGCGTAATAGTGAGTTGGACCACTATTACGGTTGCAAGTCAAGTCAAGAAAGGACGTGCGACAAGTATCGAGTTAGATGTGGTGTGTGTGCGGTCATATGCATAGGTATATATGTGTATTAATTTGTTGGTGATGTCTAATCCATTTTTAATCTTTAGAATGAAGACGAGAAATGGAAGGAATACGAATGGCAATGGTGGTCCCTCTCATGTGGAGGAAGATGAGATGACTACCAAGATTGAGGCCGCTTTAGAAAACTATGTTTCGGTTTTCTCACGAAGGGTTAAACAAATACTCGAAGAGTTGGTTTCGGAACAAATTTTTGATATGATTCAAGAACAAATGGCCATTGCCGTCAAAGAAAAAGTTGAAAGGAGGTTTCCTAGACCTTAAAATGGGGGCGAGTTGGAGTTTAGCTATAAGAACTTCTTGGCGACTAAGCCTCCTCACTTTCATGGGGATCCCGACCCCATGAAAAGTGCGGCTTGGATCTCCGATGTTGAAGGTTGTTTTCGCACGACTGAGTGCCCACCCGAGAAGAGAGACAAGGCTTGCTACTAGTTTGTTAAGGGGCCATGCTAAAGATTGGCTTGATGGTAAAATTGATATGGTGGGTGATGCGGCTTTTGTGGGGTTATCTTGCACGGAGTTCAAGAAGGAGTTTTTCCTTGAATATCGTACGCAAGCGGATCTTTCCAAATTGCACAACGAGTTAAGGAACATGCGTCAAGGGTCTTTGGACCTAAACACTCTCAAAACCAACTTTCTCGCCAAGGCGCGTTTTTGTCCCGAGTATGTAGGGAATGATCAATTATTGATGGAAGACTTTCATGCAACCCTTAGAGATGATTTGAAGGGTAAAATTAGTATTAGTCATGTTGTGACTTTTGCTAAGCTTTTGGCGGTGGCAAAGAGGTTTGAAGTGCAAGCTCCGAGTCCGGTTAGTTATGCGCCAAGTAAAAGAAAGTTTGAGGCTTCTAGTTATTCGAAGAAGAAGAGTAGGGGACCATCCGAAAGTGTTAGTAGTGTGAAGAAAGGTACTTCTAATGTCGATGTGACCACGTGCTACAATTGTGGGCAAAAAGGTCACTACTCTCGTGATTGCCCAAAACCGCGTGCTAATGTGATCACATGTTTTAATTGTCAACAAGAAGGGCACCGAAATTTGGAGTGCCCCGATCTCCGAAATGATCAAGTTAAAAGAATTGAGAAGGCGGCGGGGTCGGCAAGGGGGCATAATTATTTGATGACCAATGATGAAGCCAAGCAATCCAATGAAGTCGTCTCAGGTACTTTCATTTTAACTCTAATCCGGCAAGGATTCTATTTGATAGCGGTGCAAGTTTATCATTTGTGTCTCCAAAATTTGCGCCTAAACTTAATAAACTGTTAGCTAAGTTAAGTTGTCCGGTAGAAGTCGAAATAGCGGATGGCAAGACGGTGCTAGTGGTTGATGTGTGTAAAAGTTGTAATGTCGTGTTTGGTGCTGAAAACTTTAAAATTGATCTCATCCCGATGACTTTGGGTGATTTTGATATCGTGGTTGGTATGGATTGGCTCGATCATAATAGAACCAATATTGTATGCCATGAAAAATCTATTCGAGTAAAGACCCCAAGTGGGGGAGAGTTAATTATTCATGGCGATAAGCGTAGAAGACTTGTGCCGATATGCACTTTTGCATGGGCACGTCGT